>NW_027313793.1:0-19539 GCF_040954645.1 Diabrotica undecimpunctata
CGCGCTATCTCAGAGTAGACGTTTCGCCCAATGTTCATCGGGCATTATCAGTTGAAAATGAACATGCCCAATGAACATTGGGCGAAACGTCTTCAATAAATAGATAAACGCCTATCTCAGAGTCCCAATGAACATTGGGCGAAACGTCTTCAATAAATAGATAAACTAGCACAACTCTTGACTTTTTATCTCCAAATTGACCGAAAATATCCCATTCACTTACGAGTGCACATTTTTTTATATTAAATTAACGGTCATATTCCTTAAAGATATATATATATATATATATATATATATTATATATATATATATATATTATATATATATATATATATATTGTTATGCTATTTAAATTGTATTATATTGCTTATTTAAAAAAATCCTGTCTATATTTATTTAATGATCTAATCTCCAATTAATCACAATAAATCAGCATTAATTAATTACAATCTCAGGCTATTTAACTTGTACTATTTACCTTTGATCGTGGATTCAAAATATTTTCCAATTGGCTTCCTAATTAGGATGGGTAATATGACCTGAATAAAATACATAGAATTTCAACTGAACTATATGTGAGATGTCCTTATTTTAATGAAATTTTTTATAACAATCAATCCTGTAATATTTGCAATATACTAACTTTAAATATATGAGAGTTGTTTTCTATCATGGACCCAAATGTTATTTACATTGATTTTTAATATGTGTTATAAACTAAGCTCTTTTTATAATTTTTTTTTTAAATGATCGCAACATTAACTGTCTCTTTTTTTAATTTATTTAATTAATAAATGAAAACCACACTCCTGCTCTAATGAAAATTTGACTGACCTTTCTTTCTCTGCCGTTGCAATTCTATGGCCACGCCACAAAAAAAAAATCCTTTCTCTGCTTCTGTTCTATTGTGGTCCAGATGATGTACACCTTTCTCCTATTTGTCCTTGTATCTGCAACCCAACAACTCGTGTTAGTCTATGTAGCCTCCTTTTGAGCCAATCTCCGCGCCTGTTTATAACTCCAATGTTTCCGGCTTCGTCTGATATTAATATTCTTATACCCTTTGGTTTTTCTATCTCTCTGTACCCCATTCCTCACACTGGTCAGCTTTTACACAGCAAATAAACACACCCGGTGAATTACGTCTTCGGGACTTCAAACAAACACAAATCACAAAGCTTCTTCCTTCTTGGACGACGAAAAACTGACTAACTAACTTTTTTCCTCTCTCCTATCCATAGCCAAAACCACCACCTTCTTGCATTCAAAAATTGACCAATAAAAATCATCCACCTCTGTGACGTATATCATTACCAACCAACTCTCTCTATAAAACGTCATTCGGGTAATTCCAGAAAACAACATTCTTTAATTATTCTAACTAAATCTATCTGCTTTACAAATATTTCTTACTAATAGCTACAAACGATACCTGTTTCTCAATTCAATGTCT
This sequence comes from Diabrotica undecimpunctata, assembly GCF_040954645.1. Taxonomy (NCBI): domain Eukaryota; kingdom Metazoa; phylum Arthropoda; class Insecta; order Coleoptera; family Chrysomelidae; genus Diabrotica; species Diabrotica undecimpunctata. Next base: position 1,454 of record NW_027313793.1, read on the forward strand.
TTTGTTAATAAACTTTTACCGATATAATCTTTCGGGGAGAAAAACCACCGCAAATCCCGGTCTATTGTTTAAACACTTTCTATATACACTTTTATTCCGGGTAAATCCATTCCACAATAACCGACTTATTTAAATTTCTTCTCGATAATATTTGAAAGTCTTGTCTCTGAGGCCTAATGAACAATTCTTCGAACATTTTAAAATACATATTTTGTCTTATACAGGATGTTTGAAAATTTATATGCCCGTGTCTTTATGAAATATCAATAATTTTAATTTTTATTTAAGTAATAAAATTTGTATATCGGTTTTTTATTGCTTATGGACATTCAAAAGTACAACAATATATATATATATATATATATATGATCTAGCGGTTAATGAGAGCTCCGTACTAAAAACGTATTATACTAACTCCAGCGAATATACACCGTGTATATTATTATCTGGGTAGCGCTTTATGTGGACTCCGACCAACACGTCGGATTAAGTGGACTCTGTAATAGGTTAAAACACTTTTGGGATCCGTATACATTTCTTTGCGTACCCAACTAAACTCCTCCGATGTTGCCAATAATTTGATTAGTCGTAGATTTTTAAATTTTACAGCAGGTACGTTTTGGAACTTCAAATTTATTTAAATATCAATCAATTAGTCATCGAGAAATTTCACAAATACGTACTTGGTTAATGTAGTTAAATATTTTAATAATTATAAATTATATTACTTGCTTTAATTATAGATAAACTGAAATTAGTGTCTATTATAAAACTTTGAATAGGCAAGTGTCCATTTTTATGTACTAGAATTTTTTTTAATACATTGGCACTGAAATATTTATTATATTATAAATGTACTTTCCGATGTTTCGATTGCTATAGTGTATGACTTACAATATTTGTTTCATCAAGCAGTAAAATTTAAATTATAATAATTTATAAATCAATCTTAAAATTATAATTTTTTACTGTCTAATTTAAATATTCGATTTTTTAATGTAGGGAATTCAATATACTACTATACTTTAGATACACATAAACACATAGATATAATATTTCGGTGTCTTATGGTATAATTTTAGCCAACATATCTATTACAATTACATATAATATGTTCGGCCTTATCGTTTAAATACTTTGTCGCTTGTGCAAGCTATCATTGTTTTCATGTTAAATCATTGTTTTTTGTATCTTGCGTTGTCAGGCATATAATTTTTAATTTAGAAGTACATGTATGTATAATATTCTTTTTTCTGTCACTTGGTTTAAATATAGTACACTACATTCTTCTTGCTTATTTTTTTTATTCGTAATACTTATAAAGTATGTAATAACGTACCCGTTGTTGCAAAAATCAACAACGGGTACGAAAGATATCAGGTATTAGGGGTAGTATTTGTCAATCGGAATGCCGTTTACGACATATTAAATTAGAGAAAATTTCTCCAAAAATTCTATGACGTCCCCTTAGATAAAAACATCACTTGTTTTATTCACAATCTAGATTGAATAGCTCTCTTCTGTTGATTCGCTTGTATTTGTTTTTCATGTTGTTGATTTTAAGTAAAACATTTTTCGTGTTCTCTTCACTTTGTTGAAGATGTCGCAGACGGGAGAGAGTTTCTTATGAGATCAATATCATTACCATATGCTAGAAGTGCTTGGTACTTTGGGCCATTAATGGATTGCATTTTAAATAGGCGATTTCTATTTTAGTAAGCTGTTCTTTATTTTTAATATTTGAATTGAGAATCTGTATATTATTCGACTGTTTAAAACAGTGTTTCTTGTGTTAAGAATATAGTGCTGTTTATATAGGCTGTTTAATAATAAAAAGTTCAAGCAACAATTCATATATGCAATAACTTGGTACTGATATCTCTGCTCCCCCATACCAGGTAGCAGTCCCGAAAACATTAAAACTGCTACACTCATGCTTCCTATTATCCAACGATTAGCCAGTCCAGGACTATACCCTTATTATGGTACTAATATTGCTGCTGTCCTTATAAGTGAATAAAATATGCAGGGAAGGTTTTGGCAATTTAATAGGATTTTGTATGTTAGAAGAAAGGTGAAATCATTAGCGATATGGACGAAATTAAGAGAACCTGGATGACATATTTTAAGGAATTACTAAACAAAGGGACACAACTACCATTACAACAACAGTGGCAGCAGCAGGCACGACAGGAGGTACAACAACAAGAACTGGGGAAAGATGGAGAAGAAAATGAATTAACTAGACCCCAACGCTAGAGGAGGTTCAAACGGCAATCCACATAAAAAAAGCCATAAAACACCGGAAATAGATAAAATACCGGCAGAACTACTCAAGCAAGGAGGAAGGAATTTGACACAACAGATGTACCAGCTAATACGAGAGATATATGGATAGAAGAAGAAATTCCCCAACAATGGAAGAAAAGTATAATCTGCCCTATTCATAAAAAAAGAGACAAACTGTTGTGTCAGAATTATAGAGGCATCTCTTTACTTTGTTCGGGATACAAAATACTCAACAAACATCATTAATCGAAGACTACAACCTCTCACGGAAAAAATCATCGGGGAATATCAAGCAGGGTTTAGGCAAAATAGATCTACCATTGACCAACTATTTACAGTTAAACAAATACTAGGCAAAGCATGGGAATATGACATGGACGTTTACAATCTCTTTGTAGATTTTAAACAAGCCTATGATTCAATAGATAGAACAATTCTACCTAATATACTGAAAGAATTTGGCATACCATCAAAATTAATACGACTAGTGCAAATGACAATGACAGAAACAGAAGCACAGGTATGTATTCAGGGACAGATCACTGATGCGTTTACGATAACGCAAGGACTGAAACAAGGCGACGGACTAGCTCCAACGCTCTTTAATCTTGTTCTGGAATATGTAATTAGACGGTTGACGGTGAGCGGAAATAACATACTTACAAACAAGTCTACCTAATTAGCAGCATACGCAGATGACATAAACATAATGAGCAGAACAATGAATGCAGCGGAAGAAACCTACGTTGAGTTGAAACATAGTGCAGAAGCAGTAGGGCTAGCAATAAATACAAATAAAACAAAACTACTCATACAAACCAGATCAAATAGACCAGTGCAACAACACTTTATTGACGATATAGAACATGTAAATAGATTCACATACCTAGGAATGGATCTGGTCGCAAGCAATGAAGAAGAACCGGAAATAAATAGAAGGCTTGTGCTGGCAAATAAAGCCTATTTCGCGATGGGCCACATATTTAAATCGCGAGACGTACACCGGAAAACAAAACTCCGGGTCTATAAAACAATAATCAGGCCCATAGTAAGTTATGGTTGCGAAACATGGGTGGTGATACAGAAATCTGCCAATGCATTAGATGTGTTTGAAAGAAAAATATTACGTAGGATCCTGGGCCCAATAAGTGAAAACAACAACTGGCGAATTAGGTACAATAGAGAAATATACGAGCAATATAGCGAACCACCTCTAGCACAACATACTAAACTGCAGAGATTACGATGGGCAGGGCACGTGGTCCGCATGCATGAGAATAGAATCCCCAGAAAATTATTAAATGCAAGAATGCAGGGAAAAAGACCAGTTGGAAGACCTAAAAAGAGATGGGAAGATGAAGTCGATGAGGATGCCAGGAACTGCCTGGGAACGCGTTCATGGAAAAGAACAGCGGTAAATAGAGATGGTTGGAGAAGCCTGTTGAAGGAGGCCAAGGCCCGATTTGGGCTGTAGCGCCATTGGATGGATGGATGTTAGAATATTATTACTCCGAGAAAGTGAAAAATATCTATTTGTTATACGGATTTAATCTATAGATGAAATATTAGAATGCTATTAGCAGCAAATAATATGGCAGATAATATGCTGGAATTAGCAGTAGCATGTACTAACAGTGACCATACCTAGTCCACTGTTAGTACATGCTTTTAGAAAAGAGAAAGCCAACTTATCCAATTTAAAAGCAGACAAAATCAATTCCAAATATGGATCGTAAGCCAATCCCTTATGTAAAGACTCTAAAGTAATAATTAGTGAAACTGTAAGCCAACAGCATAAAGTGCTGGTACTAGATATACAAGTAAAATATGAAATAAAACCAAAATATCGAGGAGAGTCACAAAAACAATTAATTGACGTTAACAAGCGACAAAGTAGTTCAATTTAGAACAAAAATAAAAAAAGAATGTGTTGGAATATGAAAAAGGTCATAATGAAATTTGGAGAAATGTGTCAAAAATTATTAAAGAGGGTGTAACTAAAATACTTGAAAAATCTCAGGAAATTGACTTAAAAATTGGTAAATATAGATAGTCAGACGATGTTTAAGACAATATAAAAGACAAGAGAAGATTATATAAGGAGGGACAAGAAAAAATATCAGAATAAGATTATCAAAAGTATCAAATAGATAAAGAGGAAGCAAAAGTAGCGGTAGCACAATCTAAGGTAGCAGCGCATGAAAAGGTGTACAATGAACTGAGTACTAAGAAAAAAACATATACAAAATTGTTAAAAGTGGAGCAAAGAAAACCAAAGATTTTAATCAGATTAAATGTATACGAGATAAATACATTAAACTATTTATGCAAGGAAAGGATCTAAAAAATAGCTACAAGGAGTTCTTTAACGACCAATTAAACTAAGAGTTTGAGAAAGCATCTATAGAGGCAACAGAGACAGTAATAGCAATGGTGCCGAAAATGACGACCGCGGAAGTAATTCAAGAGCTACATAAGATGAAAAAAGAAAAGGCATAGGTCCTGATGGCATCCCTGGATATATATGATCAGCATTAGGAAAATCAGGAACAAGTTGGCTAACAGGACTATTTAATAGAATTTTGAAAGTAAGGCGAATACCGGATGAATGGAAAGGTAGCATTTTAGTACCTGTATACAAAAACAAAGTAGATGTTAAACTCTGTACAAACTATAGAGCCCTAAAACTACTCTGTCACACCATGAAACTGTGGGAGAGAATAATTGATAGTAGGATAGAGGAAGAAACAGAAATATTAGGAAATCAGTTTAAATTCATGCAAGGCATATCAACAACGGATGCAATTTTTATCATAAGGCAAGTAACGCGCTATCTCAGAGTGACTGATAAATTTCATTTGAGAATAGTATTGCATCAGGGGTCAGTGCTAATCCCTTATCTCTTCTAATTAGTGTTGGAAAAATTAACGAAAACATGTTAAGGAGATATCCCTTGGTGCCTTATGTATGCTAACGATGTGGTGTTAGTAAGAGATAAGGAGAGATAATTGAATTAATGATTGAGACAATGGAGATGGGCGCTTGAGCAAAAAGGTCTAAAAATAAGGTAAACAAAAACAGAGTATCTAAAGTGTGCATTTAAAAATCAACATTAGATATTGATATTGGATACCCTATACTATTTAATCAACGGAAATACTAAGATCACACGGGGAGAATAATATGGGTTATTTCTGGTTTCGTCAAAATTTACGCTGAAATTACTAACAAGAGAGTGCTCTCACTTCCACATGTTGAAATTGATATATAGTACCAACAGATGCTAGTCATATACCATCAGCACTAATAAAATGGAAACTATCAAATTAATGTCAATTTCATTTAATCAAACGTACTAACCTTAAAAATGATCATTTAAGATAACACACCTCAAAAATATTGACAATAAATTAAAAATAGCTTAAGCGTTATAAAAGTAACAGAGCAGCAAAGCTCACAGCATGAGAATAGTGCCTCGTACTTTTATAAAGAAATTTGTTGACAGACAAATATTTATTTTTTTATATACTAGGTTCTAAGAAAAGTGTACTCAAAACGAATAAATATTATCTAACAAGTGTTTTATTCCAGTTTCATATGAAAGCACCAGATCTTAGATATTATAAATTTCGTCATAGGTGCAAATTATAAATGAAAACCAAATGATAGAGCATATAGTGAAATATAAATATCTTAGCCCTCTATTGCCCGACTTTTTTGTAAACTTGTTTGTTTATAAAATGTTTTAATTTGTATATGTGCTCAAATATCCATTTACAACAACTAGTAATTTTTTTAGATTTTTTAAATTTCGTTTGGGGAGAGTTTTGGGAGTGTTTAGCAAAAACTAACGAATTAAGTTATATACTTATTTATTATGTCATTCAAAAAAACAAATATTTGTAGTTAGTTGTAAAACATAAAGCAACTTTACATTTATCGCACATTACTTTAGAAGTATTACAGCATCCTGGTTTTTTGCATCTTTCCTTTTTTTCAGAAATTACTGGCCAGTGGAAGGTTTGGTCAAGCCTAACTTCCTTTGGTAGTACAATAGCAGTAGATCCTCTCCTCTGTTTTTTTACAATTTCGTTCTCAATTTCACTGAGCCTGGGACGTCCTTTGTTTTTGATCTGATCATTGCTTGCTAACAGTACGCTACATAAGTGGGACTTAAACTGTAACAAAGGTAACTGGTTTTTCTTTTTAATTTCAAAGTAATCGCAATCACGACGATGCAACAACTAGCTGTTAACAACAGCTAAATCCAGAAGGTGAAAAAATATTTTTAGATACCACTTTTTAGATCTTATGTCTGTTCGGTAAAGAGCAATTAGTGAATCCATAAGATCGACACCTCCAATAAATTTATTATAAAATTGTACTGAATTTGGACAGCATACAATAATTCTTGATTTTTGTTTCTTATCCCACCTCTTGACTAACGAAGTAGGCTTAGAACCAACAAATGTACTAAGCAAATGAACCGGTTTATTATCGTACCACTTTAACGCTGTTTGTCTTATGCCATCTACTGTAGCGTGCTTTTCTTCTACAGTACCTCTGCCCTGTTTCTTCATATTCTTGTCATCAGAAAAATGGCAATAAGGCAATCTGTTTGGAAGAACAGTTCCCAAACATTGCAGTCCACGTTTTTCCATTTCAATCTGCAACTGAATGCCATTGAACCAGTTGTCAAAATATACTTTATAGTATTTGTTTGGTTTGATTATCTCACACAATCTTATTACTACATTACCGCTGGTGTCTACATTAGGTAAATGAAGGGGATCTTTAACAGTTCCTGTATATAATTCCCAGTTATAAACAATACCATTGCTATCACACAAAACAAATGCCTTGTATCCCCATTTTTTGGGTTTGTTCTTCATATATTGTTTTAAAGAATGTGCCTCTTTGAATGGTATCATTTGTTCATCAATACACAATTTTTCACTCATTGGAATACTTTGAAAATTTTAAAATAGACCGTTGATGAATGGTCTAATTTTGTATAACTTATCATTATTGTTGACCATATTTTCGTTATTATTGAAATGCGTTTTAGTTTTTATTTCTTCCCAGCGATTCCTAGATATAGTATCGACTATTTGAGCAATACGTGTTTCCTTCTGCCAAAATGATCTTGTCCTTGGCAAGCCATATATTGACATCAGTAGAACAGATCCAATAAATTGGTTTAATTCTGCTAGTGTCATATTCAATGGTTTATTTATATTCTTTTGCAGTGCATACAAATTACTTTGTTCTACTATGTTTTCCAGCATATTGGTAGATATCATCTTTTTAAAATAATGTAGAGGGGATTCCGGTTCTAATAATTTGCATGTTGGTAAATTACCTTTCCATTCTGGAATTGGAAATACTGTTCGAGAACCACTCTTCCACTGAATGTTTTTTACGATCATTTTTGACCTTTTGAGCACATTTTGTTCAGTGTGTTTTTCAGTTTTATCGGTATCGCCCTCATCTTCATCTTAGTCTAAATCTAAATTGGTATCCTGGTCTAAATTTGCTTCGTACAAATCGTCTTCATTTTCCATTTTATTTGATTCTGGATCGATTAATATCTGGGTACCTGGAAAATTTATTATTACTTTCTTATTATCACTATCAAAGTCAGAGTCTTTGGATTCCTCGGATATTTACTGCTTTTCCCGTAGAACGTTTTTGTATCCATCTTAAAGAAATAATTTAAAATAATATGGTAAAGTGTGGATTCAAAGCAACATACCTGTTTTTTATCACAGTACTGAAACAACACAATAAAATAAACAAATGTCAACGGTAATCAATATCTAAATGCTGATATAATGCCTCTGTATGTATTTTTATATAAATTGTACACAATTTATAACAATAAATCACGATCGAAAATACAAACTAATAAGGCAGTCATGTCCATTTGACATACTGTTAAACATTTCCATATAGGTTTCGTCATAGGTTCATAGAGTGTATTAAAATGTATAACCAAATATTGCCTGAAATTAACAGAGGGCATACTAGAGTCGGAAATTGTTTTAAAAAAGTTTTCTGCATCAAAAACTCCTTTGTTACCTTGAGTACACACGGGGCTATAGAGGGTTAAAATAGCTGTATCGAGCGAGGATAAGGTTATTGATGAGGAAAAAAAGACCTATCGCTAAGGAAGTGAGAAAGTAATAGGCAAACGCAAAGAGCACTTTAATTACATTAAATGAAATATGCATTACAATCTATCATGACACACATATCTTGATCCACATAAAACAAGACAATTAATAAACACGTTAAGAGAATCTTAAGAAATAATAACCAAAATTTAATTTTTAATACACAAAAGAAATAATGATATACAGAAGATACACAAATTAAAAAAACGTTATCCCCTTATTGTACGCAAGAGAGATACCTCTAGGAAAAATCAAAACGATCGAAAATATATACCAAAACAACACAATAAAAGTAAAAGTAGAAGAAGAACTAACCGACCCTATTGAAGGTGACAATGGAATAAGACAGGAATATTACCTGAGTCCTCTATTATTCAACCTGATTATGGATGAAATAATAAAAAATAAGAACTAAAAAAGGATACCAAATGGAAGAAAAACAAATTAAAATAATCTGCTGTGCAGACGACGCAATACTACTCTTTTAAAGTGAAAATGATTTACAACGTATGCTGTACCAATTTCATATAACCGCCAGAAAATTTAACATGTTAATTTGCCCAAAAGAGACAAAATGCATGGTTACAACAGCAAATTTACTAAGATGTTAATTGGAGCTGGAAGGTCATATAATAGAACAAGTGTTAGAGCTTAAATATCTAGGCATCACATTATCTAGCTACGGAAAGCTCGAAACTAAAGTGGAAGACCCAGTGAATAGAGCAAACAGAGCCACAGGCTGCATAAATGAAACATTATGAAGAAATAAAAATATCGAAACAGAAACGAAAGGCAGAATTTACAAAACAGTCATCAGACCAATAATGACATACGCGGCAGAAACAAGATCTGACACAGAGAGGACAAAAAGGATATGAAACAGCAGAGATGAAAACACTTAGAAAAATTGATGGTAAGACACTATGGGACAGAGCTAGAAGTACAGATATACGACGTAGATGCAAGGTGAAGAACATCAAAAACTGGTTAAGAAATAGAAGAGTAGAATGAAACGATCATATAAGCCGAATGACAACAAATAAAACAATAAAGACGGCAAGAGACGGTTAACCCATAGGAAGACGATCAGTAGGACGACCACGAAAACGATGGAAAGGCAACTTACTGGAGGCACATTGAAAAACAGACAGTTATGTCTATATGAAAAGAAAAAGTAGAAGAAGAAGAAGATACACAGGATAACCATTAAAATAGTTGCAAGAAAGATAAAATAAATCAGTCATATTAATGTAGAATAGCAGAGGACAGAGTATTTGTCATAGCTTTGGACAAGTACCCAATTGAAAAAAGAACACAGGTCGTTCAAAAAAGACGGAACTCTAGAAAGAAAATAGCATAGATTTAAAAAAATAAAAGCATAAACATGTCTTTTTCTACTTTTTTAATATTGAAGATACGTAAATAGAACATTGAATTAAAATGTAACCTTTGATATCTGTGATAAACCCATCACCTGAACAGTGGCGCCGATGTATGTAGTTAAGATTGTTTACACTTATTTTACCTGTTTATTTTTTTATTATCTATATATGAGTTGTGACAGATATCACAAACTTATTTATTTTCCACAAAGAGGTTCTTTAGAACCTAAAATTATTACTATACAAATCTGATTCGACATATCTTCAAAAAGTAATACACGGCATGTAAAATTTAAATTTTTAATAAAAAGTAAAAGATTACGCATTACTTATGGGGTTTAAAAAACGAGCCTTTAGGAAGATTGAAGTACTAATAAGACCACCGCAATCGGGCATACCCCGGGTAATGATTAATTAATTAATCGGCTAATTCTTCAGTCACCCCTTTAATATGATTTTGTCAAATTGGTCCTTTTTAGGACCAACTATTCTAATAACATATGTCTATAACTGTTAAGGGTATATCTAAAAATCAAGAAACTTTACTTTATTTAAACTTATCAGACATATGAGCTAAACACGAATCTGACTAATTTCTAGTACAGGAAACACATATAGGGCCTAACCTAGGGTATTTGGTATATAGCTGATCGCTGAAAACCACATTATAGATATAGACATACTATTTCTATCGGAAAAAAAGCAAAGAATAACTCAAAGTAAGAAAGAACAAAACCAGTCAGCTAAGAGAACCTTTTAATGATTTTGAGCTTGGATCCACCATCTACATATTTAATGAAAAATAATACAAATACCGACATTGAGGATCTGAGCACAAAGCTTATTACGAAATCTGGACCAAAAAACACTACAATGGCTTATCCAGATGATGAACAACTGTATTCAAATTAGGAGATACCCAAAGTCTAGAGACAAGCCAAAGTTGTTACCTTGCTTAAACCTGGCAAAAACTCCAACGACCACAAAAACTATCAGCCGAAATTTTTAGTTTGTCAGCTATTCAAAGTAATGTACATCACAAATACTAAATCAAAGATGGGTACGAAAAATATCGGGTATCAGTGGTGGTATTTTTCAATCTAAATGCCGCTTACGACACCTTAACTTACAGAATATTTTTTCAAAAACTATATGATATCCCCTTGGATAACAAACTCACTTATATTGTCTGCTTATGCCTACACAAGAGAATATTTTTTATATCACTCAATGGTAAGAATAGCAGATGAAGAACGGTCTCGCTTGGGGTAGCATAAAGGCACCTACACTGTATAACATTTACACAAACGAACGATCCATACCGGTAGATACTAGGACTTCTATTATATAGACGATACACCTATTATTGCACAATAAAAATAAACTATGAATCAATTTTCAGCCCAAAACCCCTGAAAAGCTCGTGTGTGCTCCTTCAATTTCCCTAACATAGACGCTTTCACAAAACTGAACATCCAATAATGTCATGATTGTTGAACGTAGACTCCCTATAAATTCCTTGAAAATAGTTTGTATCGCACGGGGTCAGTCACAGATTATTGTTTAAAACTAAAAGGTAAATTGAGGACCAGAAATAATATTGTTCGCAAGCTTGTCAGCTAAAAATGAGGTGCACATCCTTCCACCCTTAAAACATAGACGCTTGCACTATATGCATCTGCCGCCGAATATACCTTGTTAGACAAATTAACCATTCTTTGTTTTTGTGCACACTACTACCAATTTTAACACAAAAATATCTATTGTAGCTCTTAACCATATTTATTTTGAGATAACCGTTCATCGAGATATCATATGTAGTACACAAATAAGACCAGAACTAAAATAATAAAAAAGCTTTATAAAAGATATCGCAGAAGATTGGATGAAATAAAATTAGTTTTTATTAATCGGATGCTTACATAAGACGTACAAAGACATACTCACGTAAACAAAATATATTACGAAATTTCTGTAATTAAAAAAAATATCGAGTTCGGCATTGAACTAATAAAATTATATTAAATAAAAGAACAACATTTTTAAAAATGCAGAAAAAATAAAAATTTCCTATGCAAGCGAATATTCCATTAAATAATAAGCCCAAATCCTTTTGTATCTATATACCTGTTTTAAAGAACCAGTTACCTTTTAGTACGTAGTTATACCAGGTAATAAGATATCCTCTGTTACTCAGTGTAATTGCGTATTAGATTACACTGTCTACGAACAGTAGATAAAAATAAGGAGCCCATATGAAACCGTTCAAGGTATATGCTGAAAATATACGGTATAATCGCAAAGTTGCCCAAACTCTCAGAGCTTACTTAAACCGATAAACGTATGGTTCAAATATACATTGAAGAAGATCTGTACGACTCCTATAATATATACACGTGAACTAAACGATATACATTTATGATACAGGGGTATTTACGGGCTCCCAAAAAATTTTTATAAATTATTAAACTCTACATGTTGATGAATCGACAGAACCAATATTATGGAATGGTCAAGTGAGCTCCGTATATCGGTATCCACTTGACCACGGAGCTCAATTGAACCTGAATTTTAACATGGGCGGAGTCCACTTTATGCCGTAGATAGATATATATATATATATATATATATATAATATATATATATATATATATATATATATATATATATATATATAAAATAAAGTTTATTTTGAGGTTGCAGTCATTAATATGGCAGGAAAGTAAAACTCTTTGTTCTTTAATCAAGCTTTCGCAAAATTTATTTGCTTCTTCAGGATATGCTAAAATATGGTATCAGTAAACACAACGAAATTAGAACTAAATAGCATTGTATAAAACTAGTAAAAAAACTTACAACATGAGGTTAATCCATTAAATTTTCAAATTTGCAAAAACATTAAAACTTAACTTATTTTAAAAATTATACAGTTATGTAAGTACAATATTCCAATTTAATTTATTTTGTAAAAATTCATTTTGACATTGATTATGTTGATGTTTGATTTATGTCAAACATCAACATAATTAAATCAACAATTTATATTTACTGATACCATATTTTAGCATATCCTGAAGAAGCAAATAAATTTTGCGGAAAGCTTGATTAAAGAACAAAGAGTTTTACTTTCCTGCCATATTAATGACTGCAAACCTCAAAATAAAACTTTATTTTACATAACGTGTCAGTCAATAATACCTAACTACTTTATATATATATATATATATATATATATATATATATATATATATATGTATTCGATATGTAATCGATAAAGACCATATTATGGATTTTGATAACAAAGCACGTGGTGTTCGTGTGTATTAAGGTATAAAAAAAATTGCTTATTACAAGCTTAAATTTTTTATTTTAAGAAGATCTTTTCCGGAATTAAATCATTCCATCATCAGTTAACTAAAAGAGAGAGTAAAAATACCAATATTAAAAAACACAAGTTAAAATTTAAATATATAGAAATAACACGTTGGTTTTTTACTACTTACATAAAAAGTTGTTAAAAAAAAAACATTGTATGGCCACTTAAAAAAAAACTTTCGAAGGACATCCGTATTAAAATATAATCCTCATGGTTTTATCAAGGTAAATGCAATAGACTTATTGATTATTACAAAAACTGAAGATGGGGGCATCTTACATGACCCCCTGTAGCTGGTGAAGTTTTTTCGACTTACATTACCTCTGATCTGTTCTGGAGTCTTGGGCTAACTGATATAAAGATGGTATGAAAAATCAGTTAGTACCCATCAATGTCAAGTGGAATGATGTAGTAGGAGCAAAAGTCATTGTGCTTAAGTTTGTGAATAGGCAGTTTTTAGTGAAGTATTGTGTTTTGTGTGTAGTAAATTCAATAGCAATTTTTGGTATTTTAAAGAGGTGGTAGAATGTAAAACAATGAATGACTGTGATGTGAAATAAATTTGGTATACCAGGGTAAGGCAAAATTTAAGTTAGGTAGTTGAAATTAATAAATCATTTGGAGAGCGGTAAAGAAAATGTTATTACCTAATTGTTTCCTTGTATGAAGTAGATATGGATAAAAGTTGGTTTGAAATTTGTGGAAGATGAATCGAGGAAAAAGAAATAAAAGAAAGAGAAAGAGAAGGAAGTAGGAGATGAATGTAAAGATGTAAGCTGGGGATACTGAAACTGATTGTGATAAGAGATTGATAGATGTAGTGTGAGTATTTATAAGAAAATCTGTGTGATTAGTCAGATGGTAGTTATTGGAGAGGGATGGGAAATGGGATATTGGAAAAGTGATGTTAGTGTATTAATGGTGACAAGAATAGAGTTAAGTATGGCGGATTAAATAAGGTGGTATTAAGATATGGGAAATTAGAAAGAAATGTAGAAGTAAGTAAAAATGGATGTGTAGTTAACAGAAAGAAAGTTAGATCAGGAAAATAATTGTCGATGAAGTGGAACAAAGTCTCTATTGATGCTGGTGTGACGATTAACACAATTGGGACTGGTTTTCTTTTCCTTGACTATTTCCAAATCCTCAAAAAGGTCAAGTTTGAGATAATCTCTACCGTGGGATGTTATGAAGAAGAGAAATATCATCTGGTACCTTGATTGTGTGATTGTGATATTTGAGATGATGGGAGAAAGAAGAAGTGTTATCTAACTTAGAATGTTCAATGGCCTGGTTACTAGAGATCTACAAGTTCTACCAATATAAGTGGCATCACAGTCAGAACATTGAAGTTTATAAACCCCACTGCGTTTGCTGAAGTCAATAGAGTCCCTTACTATTGCATAATGATCTACTCAATTTATTGTTAACTTTAAAGGAAATCTTAATATTTTCAACAGAATTCATGATAGTGTTTTTGATTGATTCGGAAAGTGTTGGACAGTGAAATGGTAATGAGAAGTAAGATGGGGAATCTGAAGTAATGTTATGGTAAGCTGATTGTTGAAGCAATTTACGTTTCTTTTTATAAATGAGTTTATGGATGATATCTGGGTTGTAGCCATTATTGAAAGCAATCTGTTTGATTATGTTTAGTTCTTGGATGTAGTTAGTGTTGGATAATGGAATGGTTTTCTAAACGATGAATGAAGCTGTTGAATGCAGATAATTTGTGTGAAATGGGATGGTTAGAATTGAAATGTATGACATGATCTGTTTGTGTGGGTTTTCTGTAGATGCTATAATCAAAGACATTATTAATTGTATTGATGGAAAGGTCTAAAAAATTGATGGAGAAGTTAGATTCTAATTCCATAGTGAATTTGATATTGGGGTGAATATTATTGATGGTGTTTAATAAGGAAAAAGCTGTATTTGAGTTACCTCTAATGAAAACTAAGCAATCATGAACGTAACGGAACCAGTTTTCATTAGAGGTAACTCAAATACAGCTTTTTCCTTATTAAACACCATCAATAATATTCACCCCAATATCAAATTCACTATGGAATTAGAATCTAACTTCTCCATCAATTTTTTAAGACCTTTCCATCAATAGAATTAATAATGTCTTTGATTATAGCATCTACAGAAAACCCACACAAACAGATCATGTCCATACATTTCAATTCTAACCATCCCATTTCACACAAATTATCTGCATTCAACAGCTTCATTCATCGTTTAGAAACCATTCCATTATCCAACACTAACTACATCCAAGAACTAAACATAATCAAACAGATTGCTTTCAATAATGGCTACAACCCAGATATCATCCATAAACTCATTTATAAAAAGAAACGTAAATTGCTTCAACAATCAGCTTACCATAACATTACTTCAGATTCCCCATCTTACTTCTCATTACCATTTCACTGTCCAACACTTTCCGAATCAATCAAAAACACTATCATGAATTCTGTTGAAAATATTAAGATTTCCTTTAAAGTTAACAATAAATTGAGTAGATCATTATGCAATAGTAAGGACTCTATTGACTTCAGCAAACGCAGTGGGGTTTATAAACTTCAATGTTCTGACTGTGATGCCACTTATATTGGTAGAACTTGTAGATCTCTAGTAACCAGGGCCATTGAACATTCTAAGTTAGATAACACTTCTTCTTTCTCCCATCATCTCAAATATCACAATCACACAATCAAGGTACCAGATGATATTTCTCTTCTTCATAACATCCCAGGGTAGAGATTATCTCAAACTTGACCTTTTTGAGGATTTGGAAATAGTCAAGGAAAAGAAAACCAGTCCCAATTGTGTTAATCGTCACACCAGCATCAATAGAGACTTTGTTCCACTTCATCGACAATTATTTTCCTGATCTAACTTTCTTTCTGTTAACTACACATCCATTTTTACTTACTTCTACATTTCTTTCTAATTTCCCATATCTTAATACCACCTTATTTAATCCGCCATACTTAACTCTATTCTTGTCACCATTAATACACTAACATCACTTTTCCAATATCCCATTTCCCATCCTCTCCAATAACTACCATCTGACTAATCACACAGATTTTCTTATAAATACTCACACTACATCTATCAATCTCTTATCACAAATCAGTTTCAGTGATCCCCAGCTTACATCTTTACATTCATCTCCTACTTCCTTCTCTTTCTCTTTCTTTTATTTCTTTTTCCTCGATTCATCTTCCACAAATTTCAAACCCAACTTTTATCCATATCTACTTCATACAAGGAAACAATTAGGTAATAACATTTTCTTTACCGCTTCCAAATGATTTATTAATTTCAACTACCTAACTTAAATTTTGCCTTACCCCTGGTATACCAAATTTATTTCACATCACAGTCATTCATTGTTTTACATTCTACCACCTCTTTAAAATACCAAAAATTGCTATTGAATTTACTACACACAAAACACAATACTTCACTAAAAACTGCCTATTCACAAACTTAAGCACAATGACTTTTGCTCCTACTACATCATTCCACTTGACATTGATGGGTACTAACTGATTTTTCATACCATCTTTATATCAGTTAGCCCAAGACTCCAGAACAGATCAGAGGTAATGTAAGTCGAAAAAACTTCACCAGCTACAGGGGGTCATGTAAGATGCCCCCCATCTTCAGTTTTTTAATAATCAATAAGTCTATTGCATTTACCTTGATAAAACCATGAGGATTATATTTTAATACGGATGTTCCTTCGAAAGTTTTTTTTAAGTGGCCATACAATGTTTTTTTTAACAACTTTTTATGTAAGTAGTAAAAAACCAACGTGTTATTTCTATATATTTAAATTTTAACTTGTGTTTTTTAATATTGGTATTTTTACTCTCTCTTTTAGTTAACTGATGATGGAATGATTTAATTCCGAAAAGATCTTCTTAAAATAAAAAATTTAAGCTTGTAATAAGCAATTTTTTTTATACCTTAATACACACGAACACCACGTGCTTTGTATTCAACAGGTATACTAGCCACTCCTGGATATTTCCACTTCATGGTTTGTTCCAGTTTCACTTTTGATTTTGATAACATTAAAATTTTATGTAGTGAAAGTAATAAATTTAAAAGGACTTTTTTTGGAAATGGCTTGTATTAGCAAAAATGATAATAGTTTAAACAAAAGATCTGAAATTCAAAATTTAAGCAAAATTTATAATTACATTCTTTCTTTATGATTTATATATAAAACTTGTAAAATGTCATATTTAATTCTGTCATATCCATATATCTGTCACATTCTTTTAGACATCTGTCAACGGTGAATAAATCTTCTTCTTTTTGTTACTAAACAAAAAAGAATGTTTAAACGGTATTTTACTTTTGGCAATATAATTGTCAAAAATAAAAATTTTATGTTGGCATTTATGACATTGAGGGCTATTTGTAATTGGTTGCTATTTGAACTTATTTATAAATTCAATTATTTTTATATTAAAAAAATGTTTTCAAAATTATAAAAAAAAAAAATTTCGGAGAAACATTTATTAGATTAAAACATTTTTGTAATAAATATTTTGAAGATGTAATCAGTGACTTTTACTTACCAAACTAATTTTTATTTGGTAAGTTAACAAAAATTGTTTTTTCTTTTTAGTTCAACCTTGTAAGTATTTTGTCTTTTTTAGCTCTTGATAATAATTGTAAACACAATTGAAAGCTCGAGAATAAAAAAATAGTTAATTAAAATAAAAACAGTTATATATTTGTTCCAAACAAGTACTTCTTTTTTCTTATATATATATATATATATATATATATATATATATATATATATATATATATATATATATATATATA
>NW_027313794.1:0-19537 GCF_040954645.1 Diabrotica undecimpunctata
CGCGCTATCTCAGAGTTTACTATAAATAAAAATGGAGTTTAATTGTTGGTAATGACATTTGAATTTTTGCTTTTTGACATGTTTCATATTGTTGCCATGACAACATTTTTCCCTCCGCCGTAAAAAAATGGGAAAAAAAACTGCTGCCGGCGGAGACATCAAACTTTGACAGGATCAAGTTAGATAAGTAATGTCATCATTATTTGACGTTTGAAGAAAAATGTATTTTATCTTAGTTCCAAATACATTTCTCCTAATCAATTGTTATTTTAGAAAAAACAATTTTAGCTGCTTTTCTATTTCGCTTTTCTTTATATTCCCTCTACCTGATTGCTTTCTGCATATTTCTGTTGTTGTGTATATCATGATTACTAAAAAATAGCCTATTACATGGTTCAAATCTTTGCATTACTATTATTAACATTAATTTCTGTTGTTATAATACTTTAGATACAAAAATAAATAAAAATCTAAAAATTAATTATTTTTAGGGGACGCTATTATGACAGATATCCAAGTGCCCAAAGGGATTCGTACAGAGATTATCCGGAGTACAATAGAAATTATGAACCAGAATCTACCAGCGGTCCAAACAGGAGAAGAATAATATACTATGCCACACTTCCAGAAATCACTAGAATCTCCCGAGATGATGATTTCAGACGTCCTTACGACAATTACGATTACAGAAACCGATATGACGAAAGATATGCTCCACCAGATCACTATGCTTACAGAGATAGGATATATGACGATCCCAGGCAAGAAAATGATCCTAAGGATAGAAGGGATCCAAGATATCCGTTAAGAGTGTCTACAGATGTAAGAGTAAATGATATAAGAAAAAATCCAGAAAGAAGGATATATTCGGATGTAGATCGGGCAAAATTTGTTCCTACAAGATAATGAATGCTTTTTTAATTAAACAGTTGTTGTTAAAATAAAATTATGTTTTGATACAAACATAATTGTATACCATCAAAGTCACAGATATATTTTTTTAACGTACTATTCATTTATTTTGATATAGTAAAAAACACAATTCTGTAAGTTAAAAAGTAGATTAACTTTTTATTATAACTTATTACTTTATATTAAATTAAATTTGAGAGAATACTCAACACGTAGTTTTATTGAACATAAATTATTCTCAGCTGCTATTTATATCTTTGTTCTTCACGTCTTCTAAATTTTTCTCTTAAATTATCTCCCAGATATTCATGTTCTTTAAGAGGCAAAAAAAGGGAAGCGGTTAAATTATATTACATAAACAAAAAAAAGCAAACGAATGGGAACGATACCTGACGAAACTGTTTAAAGGAAAGGAAAATAATAATCAACACAATAACGTACCTGAATTAAGACACGAAATAGAAATCAGTTTTCAGGAAGTAGAGATAGCCATAAACTCACTCAAAAATAGAAAGTCACCTGGACCAGACGAAATAAATAACGAGCTTCTAAAACACGGAGAAGAAAGTATAATCCTAGAGATGACAAAACCTTTACAAAAACTAATAATGCACAGCAAGATACCAGACGCTTGGAGAAACAGCATAATGATACCAATATTCAAGAAAGGAGAGAAAGAAGACTCCAACAATTATAGAGGTATAAACCTACTGAACACCCCACTTAAGGTTACCACAAAAGTTCTAAACATCAAAATCAATAAACTAACAACTTTATCAGATAACAACAAGAATTTAATTCCGGAAGATCCTGCGTAGACGCCGTATTTGTACTAAAACAAATCACAGAAAAGGCCATCGAGTACAATAAACCAGCTATCTATCTTTTATAGACCTGACAAAAACTTTCGATCGCATCCAAGTCGAAGACGTCTTATACCTACCGTATAAAAGAAGCATACCAAGTAATATAATACAAACCATCGAAAACATCTACTTCCATAGTCGAATACAGGCAAAGATAAATGGAAAACTAACTATGCAGACGACGCCGCATTAATCGCCAAGACAGAAGACGAGCTCCAAAGATTAACACACATCTTAAATATAATAGTCAAAAAAAAAATAATATGATAATATCAGCACAAAAACCAAATGTGTGACAACATCTAAATACCCACTACGATCTAAAATCAAAATTGATGGGAAAATTAATAAAGCAGGAAGCAAGGTTTAGATATCTGAGAATAGATATAACTAGTTACGGAGATATTGAAGAAGCTTAAAAGCAAGTAAAGTGGCGAGATCTCTTAATGACACAATCTGGAAGAACAAACACCTAAGACAAGACACAACAACGTGAATCTATAAAGCAGCAATTAGACCTATATTAACATACACGGCGGAGACAAGATCTGGCACATCTAAAACGAGACGACTACTAGAAACAACAGAGATGAAAATACTTCAACGAATATCAGGGAAAAGTCTGTTGGATAGGGAGAGAAGCGAAAACATAAGAAGAGCATGCAATGTAGAAGACATAAATGGATGGGTGACAAACATTAGTAGAATGGCAGAGGATAGCATAGTACGAATAGCGCGAGATGAGTCACCAAATGGACGAAGAAGTATTGACAGACCAAGAAAAAGATGGTGCGATAATTTAAACAATTTTGGAGGCTAATATTGAAGAAGAAACAGGCTTTAACGCCTACATATAAGAAGAAAGAAGAAAAAGATCTTGGTCACAATTGATAAATGGTAGTACTTTTTAAAGTCCCTTTTAATTGTGCTTAAACGATTTAAACGACTCACATTGACGTATGAATACAAAAATAACAAAAAATGAGAACTCATGCTATAGGGTACTTCCTAAGATCTTCCTTACCTTGCTGTAACAAAGTTCCTCCGGCAGGAATATCCAAAAAAGAACTGTAAAATGGGAAGGAAGAATATTTTAATTTTAACAAGTGTAAACCCAAACTGCAAAGTCATCTATAATAGACCGAATCCCCATCGACTTGTTTCGGCTTTACATGCTCATCGCTCATAGCATACCACAAATTCTTTAGGGTGAATACTAGAAATTTAGTTATAAATTAATTTAGCTAAAATATATACCTAATAAAGTCACTTGAAAGTATTTGCGTAGCATATGTTTTGATGTTTGCCGAAATTGTGAAACTCGTATAAATATTTTGAATTGTACTATACTAAAAATGAAAATGCTGTAAGCTAATTATAGGGTAATAAAAGTCGAGAGACTGGGTCGAGGTTGATACCTAACGCGCTATCTCAGAGTCAGTTACAGAATGCACAATTTTTCTTATGAAGGTTGTATCTATATTATATATTTATATCTAGTTAAAAATAAACATTGAGTCAGTAGATAATAATAATAATAAATCCTCTGTCAAAATTTGCGGCATTGAACAAGATCTAGTTTCCCGTTTTTATCTTTATTTACATTAAAATTCGAATGATTAGTATGGAAATTTTTTACCATAGATAGGTACATTTGACATATATTTGGATTATACTTTAATATACGAAAAAAGACGCGCTATCTCAGAGTCGAAATTTACAAACAATGACTATAGTATGGCCATAGTTTCTCCATGGAGTGGTAAAGAAAAAAAAATCTTCGTGAGTATTCATAAATTTTGCTTCGATTATCTTTACAACTGTTAAATTTATATTGTTTTTGTGTCTATTCTACATCGCATTTAAACGTCTCTTTTCCTAGGAGAAAAAATTGTATGAGTGTAAAAATTTTTTTTTTTTAGAGGGATTATTTACTTGATTCATCGATTATGAAAAAGCTCTTGATCGAGTCCAATCCTAAGCTGATACAAATACTTTACGAAATTAAATGGGATGACAGAGATCTCCGAATTGTTGTGTTAACCTTTCATTTTAAATTCTTCTTCTTCTTCCTCTTTATAAGCAATTCTGCTTGTTCATTAGCAGATTAATACCTCTATGGAAGGTGGTAACTCCATCTTTTGGGCGGTCGTCTGATACTTCTTTTGTCGATCGGTGACTTGTCTCTTGTTTATTTTGACGACACTGTCTCCTCCATTCTGCTTACGTGATTATTCCATTTTTTTTTTCTACTTTGTATCCATTCATTTGTTCAATGTCTTTACTTCTGTTTCGATCTTTCAGCGTATTTCCCGTAATTCTTGTCAGTACTCTCATCTCTGCCGTTTCCAGTAGCCTTTGCGTTGTGGCTGTTTCGTGTCTTGTTACTGAGGCATATGTCATTATTGGTTTTACACTGGCTTTATAAATTCTTGACTTCATCTCAGTGTTAATGTGTTTGTTTCGCCATACAGTGTTATTTAGCAGAAACCCTCCAGAAAACCCGATAATATGCATAGGTGACGATCGCATAAAACGCGTGAAAACTTTTAAATACCTTGGCACCACAATCAATGACCAATCGGATCCACAACAAAAGATAAAAACCCGAATACAAATGGCAAGACAAGCTTTTGTGAAATTTAGACCGCTCCTATGTAATCAAAACCTAAATTTCGAAATACGCTACAGAATGGTCAAGTGCTACATATGGTCCATCTTGCTTTATGGCATGGAAACGTGATGCGCATACCTTGGGTGGATAGAGTTCGAAACGATGACGTCCTTAAGAGAGCCGGCGTGGAAAGAGAACTCTTTAAATTAATTAAAAAACGCAAGATTGGTTACCTTGGGCACATATTGAGAGGAGCAAAATATGAAATACCACAGTTAATCCTACAAGGGAAGATCGAAGGTAGGAGAGGAGCCGGCCGCAAACAATTATCCTGGTTAAGAAATATTAAAGAATGGACAGGAATACACAATTTAGGCGAGCTGTGTCACGCCGCCAAGAACAGAATTCTAGTAATGAGATAGTCGCCTACGCACTTTGGTGTATGGCATGTTAAGAAGAAGAAGACAGTGTTATTAAGGCCTACTGCCAGTCTATTTGCTTTTTATACTCGATCTATCACTTCTTTGTCCAGGTCTCCGTAGCTAGACAGTGAGTGTAATTCCCAGGTATTGTATTTCCATGACTTGTTCAATACTAATGCCATCAATTTCTATTTTACATCTTTTTGGTTCTTTGCTGACTGCTATTCTTTTAGTTTTCTGAGATGAGATTGTCATATTAAATTCTTTTACTCTGATGTTACATCTGTGGACCATAATTTGCAGACTATCTTCACCTTAGGCTATCAATATTGCGTCGTCTGCGTAACTGAGTATTTTTATTTCTTTGTTTCCCATTCTGTATCCTCTACCTGTGTTAACGCTTTTGATGATGGCATCCATGATTAAATTGAAGAGCATTGGGCTCAATAAGTTCCTTTGTCTTACTCCGCTGCCTATTTCTATAGGTTCTGTAAGTTGTCCATCTATTCTGACTTCTATTTTGTTGTTTTGGTATATGTTTTCGATAGTTTTTATGATATTGAGGGGAACTTTTTATTGTACAGAAGATGGATTACATCTTTGAGTCTTACGTTGTCAAACGCTTTCTTTGGGTCAATCAGACACAGAAATGCTGGTCTATTATACTCTAGTGATTTCTCAGTAATTTGCTTTATAAAGAATATTGCATCTGTATACGATCTTCCACTAAGAAAACCCTGTTGTTCATCTGCTAAACTTATCCTCTAATTTATTAGCACATGTAAAATTTTAGTTGTAAGTTTTAGCGTAGTATTTAACAAGTTTATACCTCTGTAGTTTTCTCGCTGTTATTTATCTCTTCCGGTATTTTATTGTGTTTTATAATTTTATTAATTCATGTCGTTAATTGTTCTGTTATTTTAAATTGTACAAATAAAATGCAAAGTAAAGTAAAATATCTTGGTATATATTTACGTAACAGTTATGTAAAAGCGAATTTATATAAGGAGTAACGGTTCCTATGAACTATGAACTAATATAAGAAAATTAAAAAAATTACCAGCAAATCCTCCTATTAAAATAATAACATATCCACCAAAGGCTGCTGATGATAGAGTGTCGGTGTCTAAGTCATTGGTTTTGCTTTTGTAGTGAAGACCAATACATGCGATGGCAATGGCCTGGAAAAAAACATTAAAGATTAATTTAAATGTGCAAAAAAATATACATAATTAAAATAAGAGTAGATAGCATTTTTTTTATAAATGAAAACTAAAATAAAATATTTCTTATTTATTTATGTACAGACATGGCGACAAGGTTCGGGTTCGTTCGAAAAAATCTTCCCATGAGATTTTTTTGTATAATCACTTTCATAAGATACCGCAGAATAAGGTTCAAGAGGTCGCCCAGGCTAAAAGTTGTTCAAATATTTCTAAACAATTTTTTTTTTTAACCAATTGTAACAATCAATTTTTTCGGCTTAGACAAAGTTTTTAAATTTTTTGGATTATTTTGAATAAAATAGGTTTTTTAAATTCACTAAGGACCTAAATTTAAGTTTAAACCTTGTTCTATCATTTCCTGGTAAGTACACTGGGGTGCAAAATTAACCGGACACTCAGATTTTTCCTAAAAACAATAAACAATTCAAAAAATTTGAAAATCTGCAAAGAAACAAAATTTTTTTTTTTTTTTTAATACTCGTATAAACATTTTTTTTTGGAAAACGATATTTAGTAGAATGTATTACCTCCACGGTTCCTAATAACGGCTCTCATTCGATCAGGCATACTTCGGATTAAGGCAGCAACGTCTGCTTGAATTCTGCTTGAAAGTCCCATTCGTCACAAACTGCTTGCTCCAAATCATTCATGATTTCAAACTCAAACCATGGTTACGTCGAATACGTGTCTCAGAATATCCCATACAAAGTCTATTGGATTTAAGTCTGCACTTCTTGGGGGCCATGGTAAGAAACGAATCCCAACTTCATCCAAGTAATATCGTGTTATTCTTGCGATGTGCGGACGAGCATTATCTTGCATCAGACAAAAGTTTTCTCCAACAAATGGGGCAAATGGCACTACATGATCTTACAAACATTGCTGAATATACCGTTGAGCGTTCAAATTGCCCCCTTGAATTGTAACAAGTTCTTTATGAGCCTCTGGGGAAATGCCTGCCCACACCATTATACCACCTCCACCAAATTTAACTCTCGGAGTAAAACAAAATTGCTGATAACGTTCACCAGTTCTTCTTCATATCCTAGGCCGTCCATCTGATAAGTATCTGTTAAATCTTGATTCATCCGTGAGAAGCACAGCACTCCAATCGTCAACACTCTAATTAAGATGTTCACGAGCAAAGTGTAAACGTTGCCTCCGATGATCTGCTGTTAATAGAGGTCCTGTGACAGTGACAGGTATTCTGGATCTTAATCCATATTCATTTAAGCTTCTTCGAACAGTATAAACGGAAACTGTGTTTCTATGGACATCATTTAATCGTTGAACAAGTACTGGTACTGATAATGTACGATCGCGTAAGGCTTGTAACCTAAGAAAGCGATCTTCAACTTGACTTGTGGTTCTTCGTCTACCTTGACCTGGCCTCCGTGTGTATTGCCCTGTTTCCCGAAATCTTTTGCATCAAACACTATACTTCAAGAAAATTCCTAAGGCATTTGCGATGTAACGAATGCTCCGTCCATCATCCTGTAAAGCTACAGCTTGTGCTACTTCTTCTGGTGTCATAATTTTTTTATTGCAAGTTTTAAATAGAAGACATTACAAAAACCTACAGCTGAACTTATAATCAGGTACAGTACCATAATAACCTTAAATTAATACTAAGCTACTATTTTACATTAATATGTGTCAAATATGCAACATTATACAACAAAATATATGTGTCAAATTGTTGTTGTTCGCACAAAACATCTAAACAGGTTCAAACAAGAAAAAAACGTTAACAAAAAAAATCTGAGTATTCGGTTAATTTTGCACCCCAGTGTATTTTGGGCTCAATTAATTTTAACATTGTTTAATTAAAACCTTGTTTTTTAATCGTTAATGTAGCTACTATGACAGGACGGGCGATCGAGCTGTGGCGTATATAAGAAAGAGAAACAAGCCCAATGTGTAGGTGGTCTTCCTCTACTACGTTTGTCTGCTCTTGGCCTCCAATTTGTAATTTTGCTCGTCCATTGTGAGTCGTGCATTCTCGCTACATGGCCTTCCCAGTTCCATTTCAGTTCCGCTATGCAGTCAACAATATCAGCAATACTCGTCCTTTTTCGCAGATCTTCGTTTCTTATTCGGTCCTTCAACGTCATTCCCAGCATAGACCGTTCCACCGTCTTAGTTAGAGTCATAGTTTCCGCCCCATAAGTCATGACCAGTAATACGCATTGGTGAAATACTTTTCTTTCTTCCAAAGTTTTCCAAAGGCTACCCACGCTGAAGTAATTCGTCTTTGGATTTCGCATGTTTGGTTATCTCTGCTGATTCTTATTTCATGACCCAAATACGTATATTTCTCCACCTGGTGAAGAAATGTTTCAAAGATCGAAGTATCAGAACTAATTATTAAGGAAAAAAAGAAGACAAAGAAGAGTAGAAAATAATAGGTTATATATGGATAGAATAGTATTGTGGCGTTTTTAAATCCGGATTTATTTACAACAATTGCGAATGCCTGGCCAATTTTCTCCATCGGCATCGTGTTGGTTCTATCTAATCTTGATAATCTTAATCCCCATATAATTGATCTTGTTATTGTTTTTATTACGTATCAATTTGTATATCTAATTTTTTAACAATCGTTTTCAGAAATATCATAAAACATTACCTAATATTTATTTAGCTTATTCATTATATGATAGTGACATATTTTTTTATCATATAATTTACCAAATTATTGTTTTTATTGGAATGCATTTATTTCAATATTTTATAATGCAATCAATATTCAATAATACCTACAGATGCATCATTTAGATTTAAAATGTTTTTGTTTTACATCTCAAATATGCCATACATCAAGTGAAGTCAAGAGTTATTTAATGATATTGTCAGGAATAATTAATTACAATATTTTATCTATATAAATAAATAGATAAATTAATATATTTGTTTATTTGAAATGACTGTATAAAGCATTTCTTATTGACATACTAAATGATATTATTTAAGACGAAAACTGGGATTTGTAGCCGGGTCTAAAATGACATTTTTCAGAGTAGGTATATGCCAATCTGAATACACCCATGTTCTTAGCTTTTAGAGACAATTTACATGTTTTGAGAACACATCTTACCAATTGGTTTTTTTTCAAATTTCGAATGATGAGACATCCGCGCTATCTCAGAGTACAGTTAAATTTAAAAATAAGTTTATTGACGTTTCAATTTCCACTTCGGAAATCGCTCTTAAAATACAAACATGATTGTTTGTATTTTGAGAACGATTTCTAAAGTGGAAATTGAAAAGTCAATAAACTTATGTTAAACATTAATTGTGGCTTATTCCCATTAAAACAGTAGTTATTTTGGTAGATGTTTTCAATAGTTTTTATGATATCTAAGGGAACTTCTCTACTGTATAAAAGATAAAATACATCTTTGAGTCTTACTTTGTCAAATGAATTTTTCAAGTCAATCAGATACAGAAATGCTGGTTTAGTATTGTACTCTATTAATTTCTTAGTAAATTGCTGTATTAGTTAATCAGTTCTGGTAAAATTTTTGGTGGTAAATTTCCTTCAGGATAGTACTAAACAAGTTTATACCTCTGCCTATCTAAGAAAGCGAAGCTTTTCCTTTGAACATGTCGAAAGATATGTAGGAAATCATGGGGTATGAAATCCAATCAGATGTTTTGAGTATATATAATAGGTATATAACCTGACCAATGGCTACTTATGGAGCAATAGTATGGTGGTATAAATGTTAACAAAAGAGCACCAAAGAAGGTGAATAAGCTTCAACGACAATCACCTCTATGGAGGTCATTATTGACCTCCCTCAGGTAGGAGCATTCAGAAGGCAGATAAGATGCCAAAAAGTAGGAAGCAAGGATACCGGAATCAAATCTAAAGAGATAATAAAAATCATCCAAAGTTGGAAATGGTACCAGATGTAATTTCGAATATAGTTTAGAAAAGGCGTTTACTGTCGTATTGCCAGGAAGAAACGAATCGGAGTCGAATAAAACGAATCTCATAAGGGCAGCTCAATGCTCTTATGCAGATCTAAAACCGATAAAGGAGTTGGAGCTCACTCCACTATCTTCCAAGCAGAAATTTATACTATAAAGATGTGCCTGCATAAATAATAAAGAAGAAATACAATGAAAGATCTATTAGGCGGAATTAAAAGCACTGGAATCGAATCGAATTTATTCCAAATTAGTTTGAAACTATCTTCATAATCTGATTCAGATCAAAAAAAAGTAACAAAGTAAGTTTATTTCGGATGCTTCGACATACTGGTATTGAAGAGAACAAAAAAGTGGACCTACTTCCCTGGGGAGGGGCAAAAGAAAAATTCATAGTACAAGAACATGTACATTCGAAGAATAGATCTAAATACCTACTAGAAGTAAATCACATTGATCTACGAATTATCGTAGGTCTTCTAACAGGACACTGTTGACTTAAGGGGCACATTGGACTGACAGAAAATTTGAATTTCAGATTCTATGAGGCTGAAGACGAGACGGTGCAACTGCTCAAGGTTGAAAAGGATATGGCTCAATATAAATTGTATTGGTATTGTTGTTTATGAGGGGAAAAGGTATCATCAATACGTAATTCATTTATGCTGGAAAGGTCCGTCAGACAGCCTCTGTTTTGATTTCTGATATTTCCATTATATCGCTATGTTATCGCCAACATTTGCATTAAAATCACTAAGAATGACTATATATTCGACTTGTTGGGTTCAGATTATTACACTTTGAAACTATTCACAGAAGTTTTATCTTGTATTGGTATCTTTTTCGTTCTCAGGTGCATGTATAATTGCTATCACATTGAGGTTTGACATACAGTTTGATTTTTATACTACGTATATATTCTTTCAGAGATATATTTACATTCTTGTACTTGGGGCAAAAAAATTTCTGTTTACTTAACAGACACCTTCGTTGGATCTAAAGGTTGGTTTCTTTCGCAACATCACTGTAGATCATTAAAAAGTCATCCAGCATAATTTGATCCTTCCCTTTTTATTCGTCTCTTGTAGTCCACATATTATGTCTATATCTTTCCCTACAAACTCTTTAGTTATTTCCTGCTTTCTTGTGTCTAAAGACTTAAAGGTAATCGGTACCTTTAACCGGGTACCGGTTACTCGGCTTGGTACATAACCGATTGGAAGTATGTTTCTTCATTATCATCTTTATCTCGACAAAACTCTGTGGATCCTGGCTCTAAGATTAGTCGCCATTTTATTAAGTTTCTGTCAACGTGCTGCCATCTTCTGATCTCTAGTATCCCTAAGTCGGTCTCAACTCCATCTAACCACCTGATTCGCGCTATATAGGTGTTCCTGTCATTAGCTTTTTAGCAATCATGTTGTCAGGCATTCGTATTATGTGTCCATCCCATCTAAGAAATTTAATCTTTTGCGCCACTGCCTTTGATCGTTTAGAGCTCCAAATATTTTGCTGAGTACATTGCGCTTGAATATTCCCAGAAGTCTTTCATCCTTCATCCCTCCTTTCATCCTTAGCAGTGTTTTGTATATAATAATTTTAATTTTTCTTTGGATATTTCTTAAGTGGAATTGGTTTTGCCGAAATAAAAACCCTAAGAACAATAGTGGGCAAAACAAGAAGAAACAGGGTGAGAAATACATACGTCAGAGAGCAGTGCAAAATTCAAGATATTGTAAGATGGGGAAGGCAGCGTAAGATGATGTGGTATAATCATGTAAGATGAATGGATGAGAATAGACTCCCAAAAATTGCCCTAGAAAACAACCCGCCCGGTTCAAGACCTCCCGGAAGACCACCTAAAAGATGGAGGGATAGTTGGCAATCTACCTCCCAGGAAATTAATCAGAGGCAGCTTAAGAATTAAACAGATCGAAAGATCTCCAAAAGTTATTCGTCTTTTAATTTGTAGAAGTCACTAGCAAGTCACTAGCAAGCCAAGGTATGTGAAGCTATTTCCCGTTCCTCATTTGCTATAGGATTCTTAGTAACCAACATGTACTTGGTTTTATCTTGATGACTAGAGCAAACTGTAAGCAATTTTAGAAAATATTGCTCAACATCTCGTTTCCTACGCCCTATTATGTCAATGTCATTAGCGTATGCTAAGATTTGTATAGATCTATTGTAAATATTACCGCCATCTCTAATTCGTGTGTCTCGGACTGCCTGTTCCAAGGCAATGTTAAATAGGAGGCAAACCAGGGCCTCCCGTTCTCTGAGTCCATCCTTTATCTCAAAGGATAGAAAATTTTCTCCCTGTATCCTAATGCCGACTTTTAAGTTAGAAATTGTCATTCTCGTTAATTGGATCTATGTTTCTTGCTTTCCATAAAATCGTTGTCCTCTTTCTCGCGTTGCTCGCCGTCGTTGAATTTTTCCGGTTCAGAAATGAAAAGAGTTAAGTTTTTAATTAAAGAACAGTAAAAAAAATGCCTGCTCATTAAAAATTTGTACTGGAATCAAACTGCTATCGTAAAAATTGGAGATAAATACACCGATGAAATCTCCATACAACGAGGAGTCAGACAAGATTGCATTTTGTCGCCAACATTGTTCAATGTTTACTCAGACCAGTTATTTAAAAAGGCACTTGAGAGACAACCATATGGAATAAAAATCAACGGGGAACTACTTAATGTGATTAGATATGCAGACGATACAGTAATTATGTCAAGATAATATTGAAGGTCTCCAAATTCTGCTTGATCGAATTCACGAGGTAGGAGAGGAAATGGGCATTAAAATAAACTCAAACAAAACCAAATTTTTAGTGTTTAGTCGTGACAGACATCCCGATGCAAAGCTTCAATTAAACGGAGTCCAAGTTGAGAAAGTTCACAAAATGACATATTTGGGAACTGTGATAACGGACCAATTAGATCCAGACATAGAAATAAAACGTAGAATAGCAATGACTAAAACTACTTTTATGAAATCTCAGTTTAGAACTAAGACAAAGAATGGTTAAGTGCTATGTTTGGTCCGTACTTTTGTATAGTGCAGAAGTGTGGACGCTAAAAGTATCGATCATGAACAAAATTGAAGCATTGGAAATGTGGGTTCATAGACGAATGCTGAAGATACTTTGGACAGCAAGGAAAACTAATGAAGAAGTACTAAGAAGCGTCAACAAAGATAGAGAACTGCTAAAGACTGTTAAACGTCGAAAAATGTCTTATCTGGGGCATATAGTAAGGGGAAGTCGATATAAAATATTACAACTGATGCTTAAAGGCAAAATAGAGGGCCGTAGAGGTGTAGGAAGAAAACAAGTTTCTTGGTTAAAAAACATTTGTAAATGGACTCAGATATCAAATGCAGGACAATTATTCCATATTGCAGAAGATCGAGAAGCCTTCGCAATGGTGATCTGATATGGCACGCGAAGAAGAAGAACAAAATGCCACAAAAAAACGGGTTTTGTTATTTTATTTTAATTTTCAGAGATGTATCATCTTTAATATTATTGTGCACGTTTTTTGTTCGAAATAGTGAAAATACTTTATGTAGTAAAGTTTACTATCAGTATTTAAGTCACACATACCTTTACGTGTGTATGCATATGTCTATGAGTCATTGACCCTCTATTAGTTAACCCATATTTAAGGAAATCACATCATTAGCAGAAATCTAGGACACGACCATTCTAACTAAATTAAGTGTTTAATGATAATGTTTTTACATCAAATGAATATACACAAATTGTAATTCTCTATGAGAAATGGAATTTACTAGGATGTTCGAACAAATATGTTTGCTATAAATTTTACAAAGATTCCACTTTGGCTTGAACTAGATGTATAGTAGAATATTTGTTTTCCTACTGAAATTTAATATTTTGAAAGAGTAGAGTGGCATTTTGTTAGGTTGTCGGTTAGCGGTGGCATTTTTTTATTTAACAATAAGTAAATTACAAATTGAGTACCTGTGATAAAGGTACATACACTCTATTTTGTAAGTTTATTGAATAATTTTGTTATTACAAGCTCTTATTGATGGATTTTTAATGTAATTTCTATCTATCTTTTAAAGTTGTGAGGTTTGTATTTTATCCAAAAATTTATGCAAAAATTTCTATTATTAACTATTATAATTAAATATTAACAATTCACATCCAGATGTCAGTAAAGCGAGCGTTTGCAATTCGGGGATTCCCTTGTTAGATGATGTCCCTATTACATCATTGAGAGTTTCGCATTGAAAGGTATAACCTGTTATTGTTTTAAAATAATTTTTTTCTTAGCGGTGCTTCATAAGTTGTTTAAAATTTTGTTGATTCCAAGTTGCAGTATAATAAGCAGCACGTTTTTCGGACTGAAACGTTTCAAGTGAGTGTCGTTAAGTTTTATTTTTCATTAGAACAGGTTTTTGCCATCTCAATATCGTAAGTCAATTTTCTTAAGATTTTATTTGAACAATGGAGAGAAAAACATCAAAGTCAATGAATTTCGTTGGAAACGAAAATTGCAATTTTAGATCGAAAAGGAAAAGGATCTACGGCAATTGGAAAACATTTTAATTTAGGAGAATCAACTGTAGGAGCAATTAAGAAGAATTAAGTTGCTATAAGAAAATCTATAATTTCTGGTACAAAATTAAGCGAAAAATTTTCATCTTACTCAAGGGATGTATTATTAGAAAGAACAGTTCAATTCTAAGTTCAACTTCCTTCTCTTTACCTATTCTTCTCAGTACCTGATTGTTCGTAACTCTATCTACCCAGGAAACGTTCATAATTCTTCTATAGGTCCACATTTCAAAGGCGTTAAGTCGTCTCATTGTGTCTAGGTTTAACGTCCATGATACCACTCCATAGTATAGTATACTGTATACGTAACATTTTGTTAGGCGTACTTTAAGAGCTAATGTTAAATCTTTGCCACATAGGACTTTTTCATTTTCATAAAATTAGAACGTGCCATTTCGATTCTGACTTTGATTTCTGCAGTGTAGTCATTATTTTCTGTTATAAGTGTTCCTAGGTAAGTGTACTTTTTTACTCTTTCGATCTGCTGGCCTTCTACTGTCAAGATTTCGTTAGTATTATGGTTGTTTTTACAAATTTTCATAAACTTCGTCTTCTTGATATTGAGCGAGAGTCCGTACTCCCTACTGCACATTACTATTTTACTTATGAGTCTTTCCAGGTCTTGTAAACTATCGGCTATTATTACTGTATCATCTGCATATCTGATGTTGTTAACTAAGACTCCATTTACTCTTATGAAGACTGTTTCATCTTCCAGAGTTTCTCGAATTACCTCTTCAGAATAAGCGTTAAATAATAGAGGTGATAGTATGCAGCCTTGCCTGACTCCTCTCTTTATTTCCATTTCTTCAGATGTCTCTTTTTCAATTCGTACTATTGCTCGCTGATTGTAATAAAGGTTTGTTATTAGCCTTAAATCTCTTTCATCTAGGTTTTTATTTTTTAGAATTTCCATGAGTCGGTCATGTTTTACTTTATCAAACGCTTTTTTGTAGTCTATAAAACAGACGTAAAGAGGACGGTTAACATCCAAACATCTCTGTGTCAGCACGTTGAAGGAGAATAGTGCCTCTCTGGTACCCATACCATTGCGGAACCCATATTGTGTGCCACTAATATCCAGTTCCAGTTTAGTGTGAATTCTGGCGTGGATAATTTTCAACAGAATTTTCAAGGTATGTGACATTAAGCTTATGGTTCGATAGTCACTGCACTCTTTGGCATTCACTTTCTTTGGCAAACACACAAATACTGATTTCAACATTTCTCTAGGGATGATTCCCGTAGTATAGATAGCGTTAAACAGTTCTACTATGATTTCTAGGTTTTTCTCGTTCACCAACTTTAATAGCTCGCTTGATAATTCATCTGGACCAGCAGATTTATTGGTTTTCTTTGAGTTTAATGCCTGACTGACCTCTGATTTAGTTATCTCTGGGCCTACATCTCCCGTTTGGCTATCTACTTTGGCTATCTACAGATGTACTAGCTTCTCTCTGGTCATGAAATAATTCCTCGATGTACTCTTTCCATCGTCGTAGTTTTTGTTCTGTCTTTACAATATTTATTAACTTAAAAAATTGTCAGACAAGACAAGAGTCACTGTCAAAAGCTCCACTTTAAAAAAAGAAATTATAACCTAAAGCTATTAACTAGAAAAAAAGACTTTATGTATTTTGACAGTGACGTAACAAACTATTAAAACCAAAATTACATAAATTAACGATAAACAAAAAGAGTGTTCTGTTTTCCTTTACATATATTTACCAGCAGGGACATTTCGCTACCAATGACAATCCGATCAATCAAATGTTACGCGTAATAAAAGAGAAAATTTACCAAAGGCATTAGGTCTAATGAGAGTAGCCAACTAAATTAACCCTATTTGATTATTACATGGAATAAATTAAAATATTTTAGGTAGCAATTGTAGATAGCAACTTTTATTTTTACTATGACGTGACGCGTAGGGCATTGTCAAGAGTAACTTATCTTATGATCAAAAACCTCCTGGCGTTCTTCACAACAAAAGAATTCGTGCGTGCAAAATGAGTCCTTATAAAGAACAGGAAATAAAAGTAATGATTATTCAAATTAACCTATTTGTTAATCCATTTGCACCCACAATACGACACTTATAAAACCCGACAAAAATAGAAATGAAATAACATTAAATAATGTCTGTACTTGAAAACTAGGACGATACTGTTGGAAGCTTGTAAAATGCGGTGTACAGAGTGGAATGTGATAATATAGAAATGTGTATTGCACTTTTACTTTAAACAAAAACTTTATATATAATTTTACACAGAAAATTATTTGTTTTTCTTGCATAATACTTTAGTACCAGTTTTTTGTGGCGTTTTGTTACTGTTCTTTAATTAAAAACTCGAAAAAGAGGAAACGATTTTATGGAAAACGACAAACATACTTTCTTCGAAACGGTACTTGGTACGTTAAGTTTTTTACATCGAGTTAGAATCTCTGCACACTGTCCACTTGTGCCCAGGTATGTAAACTTCTTTACATGTTCTATAGGTTTACAAACCGCCAAACGCTGACTTTGTTTTTGAGGAACCGGATAACTTTCAATCGCAGCAAATAAAACTCATACTGGGTGACTTCAACTGTCACAGTATCGCGTGGGGGTATAACGAAACAGATTCCAATGGCGAAGAACTAGAATTGGGCTGAAAACATGAATCTCAAACTTATTCATGATCCAAAACTGCGCGCGTCTTTCAACAGCGGAAGATGGCGCAGAGGTTACAAGCCAAACAATATATTTGTCAGCGACAGGATTGGAGACCAGGTGACAAAAATTGTCGAAAGCGCCCTCCCAACGGAAAGAAATAACAGGAGTAGCGTTCATAGACCTAACTGCCGTCTATGACACTGTTAACCATCAACGGCTGCTGGTAAAACTTTACGAAATTACAAGGGATTTCCGACTAACAAGGTTAATGAAATGTCTTCTCCAGAATAGACGCTTCTACGTAACGCTCCAATTCAATAACAGTCGGTGAAGGGATCAAAAAAATGGACTCCCACAGGGAAGTGTCCTCGCGCCGATGCGATACAACATTTACACCAACGACCAACCCAAAAACCAACAAACAAGACAGTTTATTTACGCGGATGATACAGCTGTGGCAGCTCAAGGAAGTACCTTCAATGAAGTCGAAGTAAAACTGACAGATGCCATAGAAGACTTAGCACTATACTATGACGAAAACCATCTGAAACCCAATCCTACAAAAACCCAGGTGTGTGCTTTCCACCTTAGAAACCAGCATGCCCGAAGGACACAGTTACATTATTGTCAACAATGCATTACAAAGACGAGATTGGTCCAGAAAGGGCGATGCGTACAAGTCAACAATCATTATATTTTACAATGCAACAAAAGGAGGTGTTGATACCGTTGATGAATCCGTTCCTAAAAGGAACTTACTCTATGTCACGAAAAAGTTGCCGATGGGCTCTAACATTATTTTTTACTTCCTTGAATATATCTGGAATAAATAGCCATATCGTTGCTGAGAAAAATAACAATACTCATTAATACTCGCCAAAACTTTTTGAAATCATTAGCAATGAGTTTCATTATACCGCAACTTGAACGGCGTCGAGAAATCGTTATGAGAAGTAGTATAAAAGAAATATTGGACATCCCTACGCAACATCATACTAGAGAAAAAACAAAACACCAGAGAGAAAATACTTCAAAAAACAACAACAATGCACAATGAAGAGAGTTCGTAGCTCAAAATACTCGTGGACATTCGAAAAATACAACGTGGGCCCGGTTGCCTTAAAGAGAACAAGATCTATATTGTTATATTGTTTCATATTTTTATATATTTTTCAATGTCATAGTATAGATACAATTGCACTAATTTTGATATTTGTTTCAGGGCTATCTGCAAAAAAAACCAAAAAACACACAAAAACGGCCTCGGCCACCAAAAAAATTTAAAAAATACTAACAAAAACCGGTGCAAGCCAACAAAAAAAAATTAACAAAAACCCCTAAAAACCCGGGCGCGTAGGGCCCAACCCCTTGAGCACTAAGTCGCCGAACTGAGCCTGGCTTAGAGCGGAGACTTGAGGCCCAAGTAAGCAATTTTAGTTCGCGGATAAGCCATATTAAGATAACAAGAATATAGCGACAATGCGCTGTCCTGAGTTTTGAATTCAGTTAAGAAACCATGTTGGGGTTCTATTACCCAGGACCTCCACATGAAGAGCATTTGGCTGATAGTTGTGCCCCTATCGCGCATCAGAGTGCTATAGGGGGGATGGTCTGGAGCATTGAAGCGCGGTGGAGTGACTCCTGTTTTTACTCGAGTTAATACACCTCGGTCCAATGAATTGTTACACCCGAACGTAATTCTTAGGGGTGAACATTTCTCACAGGCTGGGTTTAATTAAATTGCTTGCTTGCTATGCAACATAGCCATAATTACATTCCGGGTAAATGTCATTTTTGCTCGTCGAAAAAGAACAGAAAAACGAAGACCCTATGCGTACAGTGTCAAAAGCATATTATGCAGAGACCATACTTCCCAGTTTTGTACTGAATGGTATAAAAGCCAACAATAAATGAAAAATTGTAACGTAAGTTTAAAATAAAATATTTTTGGGTTATATTTAAGTCGTACTTGTTTTTTTTTTATTAATTAAAACCAAAACTATGTATACGGTCGATTTGATGCGTGCGCCTGTTACAACGTAAGTTTTTTGGCGCGTGTAATGCCGGGATAAGGACTTTCTGTTTTTTTTTTTGACTTCTTCTCCAAGGTATTCTGTCACTTGGTCACCTCGTTTTTGTTTGGGATATCATTTATCTTTTTGTTAAAAAATTTAATTGATCAAATAAAAATTCAAGGAAAAATACAGGAAAAAGAGTCGAGAAATTTGACTTAAAATGGATATCAAATATCGTCGGCTTAGTGACACAAAAATGTAACTACATTTTTCCTGTTTTGAACTCTGAGATAGCGCGT
>NW_027313795.1:0-19535 GCF_040954645.1 Diabrotica undecimpunctata
CGCGCTATCTCAGAGTACTGTGCTAGAATGCTATGGTCTCTAGAACAATGCGGATGTGAAACAAGAACACTGAACCAAGATTATGCAATCATTAAACACATTCGACATGTGGATGTACCGACAATACCACTAATAAGGATGTATTAAACACAATGAATACACGCTTGCATCAAGTTAAAAGCATTAAAATTAGAAAACCAGTGGACCTTGGATATTTAATGCGCCATAGTTTTTTTTCTTCTTCTGCTTCTTCTGTATAAGCAATTCTGTTTCTTCCTTTGTATAAGCAATTCTGCTTGTTCATTGGCGGATTAATACCTCTATGGAAGGTTTTCACTCCATCTTTTGCTTGGTCGGCCGATAGTTCATTTGCCGATTGGTGATTTATCTCTTGCTATTTTGACGACGCGGGTCTCCTCCATTCTGCTTATGTGGTTATTCTATTTTGTGTCCATTCATTTATACACTGTACGTTACATTTTCTTCTAATGTCTTCACTTCTCTTTCGATCTCTGCGTATTTCCTGTAATTCTTCTCAGTACTCTCATCTCTGCCGTTTCCAGTAGACTGTGCGTTGGGGCTGTGTCGGGTCTTGTTTCTGAGGCATATGTCATTATTGGTCTGAGACTGGCTTTATAAATTCTTGACTTCATCTCAGTGTTAATGTGTCTGTTTCGCCATATAGTGTTATTAAGGCATCCTGCCAATAAATTTGCTTTTTGTACTTGATCTCTTACTTCTTTGTCCAGGTCTCCATAGCTATACTAATAATTCCCAGATATTTTATTTCCATTACTTGTTCAATACTGATGCCACCAATTTCTATTTTACATCTGGTTGGTTCTTTGCTGACTACTATTGTTTTAGTTTTCTGAGATGAGATTGTCATTAAATTATTTTGCTCTTATGTTAAATCTGTGGACCAGTCTTTGCAGACTATCTTCATCTTGGGCTATCAATATTGCGTCGTCTGCGTAACAGAGTGTTTTTATTTCTTTGTTTCCCATTCTGTATCCTCTTCCTTTGTTAACGCTTTTGATGATTTCATCCTTGATTAAATTGAAGAGCATGGGTCAATGAATTCCCTTGTCTTATTCCGCTGCCTATTTCTATAGGTTCTGTAAGTTGTCCATTTACTCTGACTTTCATTTTGTTGTTTTGGTAGATGTTTTCGATAATTTTTATAATATTTAGGGGAACTTCTCTATTATACAGAAGATAGATTACATCTTTGAGTCTTAGTCTGTCAAACGCTTTTTTTAAGGTCATTCAGACACAGAAATGCTGGTCTATTATAGTTTTTTTTAACTCCCTTTATTCACAAATCTGTCAAATGTTTGTCATGTATAGAGTGAATCCAATGAATCACCTATCTAATGCAACCTAAGTTGATAAACACTATAATAATAATAAAACCAACAGTGAATTAGGTCCAACGGTGTGCGTCTGTTGAATCCTTTAATTTTATTACTCCTAACAAACACTTGTTAGCTGTCACATGTCTTGATACACGTTTCCGTTAACTGAGCAACTTCCGAAATTACTTCCTTAATGGAGGCAATTGAAATATCATGCTGGATAACTTTATTTGATACATAATTGGTTGCGTTGACTAGGATACGCAATGCCTTATTCTGGAAACGTTGCAGAATGTCGATGTTCCTATTTCTCGCATTGCCCCAGAGTTGGATACCATAGCTCCATAATGGTCGCAGAACAGCTTTATATCGAAGGATTTTATTATCCAAAGACAGTTGTGATTTTCATCTATTTACAAAAATAATTACCAAACGATTGGAAAATAAATTGGAATTTTATCAGCCCATAGACCAGGTGGATTTTAAATATTTATTTATTTACCTATTGGTAATAAAAATCTTCTTGAAAAATGTACTGAATATAATAAACCACTAGCTTTAATATTTAAAATCTAGATTTTAAACCGGCCTACGGCTGCCTTTGATTTTACCCTGCATTATATTCCTTAGTAGTTCGTATTTTTCACCTATCATGATGCGCCCCAAGTATTCCAATTTCCTGATTTTTATGGAATTTAAAACTTCGCATTGTTTTCCTAGTTGATCGAGAACTCGCGCTATCTCAGAGTGATCCATCCATGATATTTTCAAAATACGTCGGTAACACCACATTTCGAATGCTTCTAGGTTTTTAATGTTGGATTTTTTAAGTGTCCAAGCTTCAACCCCATACAAAAGGGTAGAGAAAATATAACATCGAAGCATTCTTATTCGGAGCGATATATTTATATCGCGATTACAAAAAAGTTTTCTCGTTCTATTAAAAGTTGACCGTGCAATTTCAATGCGGCATCTTATTTCCTTTGTCTGATCAGTATCTTGTGTGATCCATGCTCCAAGGTATTTGTACGAAGATATTTGTTCAATTTCTGTATTATCTAGTACTAATAGCTTAACTTTAATGTTTTGTGCTTTTGTAAATATCATGACCTTGGTTTTCTTCAAATTTATTTTTAGTCCATAATCGTTGCAATATATATTTAGTTGTTCAGCAAGGTGTTGCAGTTCTTCTAGTGTTCCTGCCAGAAGGACGGTGTCGTCAGCATATCTTATGTTATTAAGTGGCTCACCATTTATTATAAGGCCCTCACTGACTTCGGCAAGCGGTAATTCTGAGATGGCTTCACTGTATAAATTGAATAACAAGGGTGATAAAATACACCCTTGGCGGACCCCACGGCGAATCTGGATATCCTCGGTTAGTTGTTTTTTAACTTTCACTTTTGCTGTTTGGTTCCAATAGAGGTTACATATGATTCTAATGTCTCTACTGTCTATGTTTTTATTTAATAAAATTTCTTTAAGCCGATTATGCTGCACTCTGTCAAATGCCTTCTCAAAATCAATGAAACAGGCATATACTTCCTGATTTATATCTAAGCATCTCTGCGAAAGAACACTTACTGCAAACAGTGCATCTCGTGTTCCCAGTCCTTTCCTAAATCCCATTCGTGTATTACTTATGCCTTCATCTAATTTCTTATGTATTCTATTGTGAATTACTTTTAAAAACAATTTCAAGACATGACTCATTAAGGCTGTTTTTTCTTAGGTTTCTCTTTTCATATCTTCTTTTGTTTTTCGTTTTCTTTTTTCGTATCTTCTTTTATCTTTTCGATTTCTCTTTTCCTTTCTTCTTTACTCAATTTTAAGGCCTCTATTTTTGATATAAGACTCACAAGTACCTCTCTGTCTTCCTGACGACATCTCTCTTTAGCTTCTTTTCTTCCTTACAACGTCGTTCTTTTTTTCTTACCATTCTTCCATTGCGGAAATCATACTTCGAATTTCCTTCATCTTGAGCTCGTTTTGACCATACAAATTCTGGACAATAACTTATTTCATTTATGCCAACTTCTGATACTTATTACGTTGTGCTATGAGGTTCAGAGATTAAGTGAAGCACGACATGGTTTAACTAACTTTGTGGTTTAACTAACTAAAAACTCACTTAATTTTAAATATCACAATAATTACTAATTACATTAATATTTATCGCTTAGAAAACAATTCGTACGTAGAATATCAATACTAATAATCAAAGCCCTCCTCTGCTGCATTACATAATGAAAACGAAATGCTCTCGAAAACAGCTTACCCGGCGACGAGGACTCCGTAAATTCTATAAGATAAGGTCATTTCTCATAGAATCAGCTCGTGGAATACGTCGGCGGTTCGGCAGAGAGACTTCTGGGCTGGGCTTCGCTAACGCACATGGCTTCGCTTCAATTAGTACTATGAGGTATTGCAAGCCGCCATATTATTTACATAACAAGATATTCGACTCGTATAACTTAATTGAAACCACTTAATTCGTCAACTGATGACACATTAAAAAATGGCATTGTTGTAAACTTAATTTACGAATAAATTATCATATTTTACCACCAAAATAAAATGCAACTTTTTTTAACGAAATCTATCTCCACGTGTTTTATTACTACTGTCTATCTCATAATTAATATAAAATAAACATTATTTATTATGACTTGACTTAATTTAGAATAAATTAAAACCTTTAATATTATATTCTAGAAGTTTCGTTTCTAAAAATCTTGTTTATACAGGATGAGATGCTTTCGATGAATAATTTCGGTTCATAACTCTCGAAAATTCAGATTAAAAATATTCATATTTACCAAAATAAATAAAGATCATCATCATCATTCTGGCTTTAAAACCCTACGTGGGTCCTAGCCTCCTCAAGAATTTTTCTACAGTCGTCCCTATCCATCGCCTTCCTCCGCCAAGCACGTATTCCCATATTTCTCATCTCTTCATCGATGTTATTAAGGAACCTTGTTCTAGGCCTTCCTCTTCTTCTGTGACCAATGGGTCTATAAATATTTGATGAGTATCAATACTATATTCCAGTGTTTTTTTCCAAAATTTGTTTCAGGGTTGCAATCTGATGAATTATCGATTTACCACCTATAAAACCAACCTGGTATTTTCCTACTATCCGTTCTGCATATGGTGCCATACGATGACATAGTAATGTGGAAAATATTTTATACGCTGCATTTAGAAGCGTAATTATTATATTCATTGCAACTGAAAGAGTTGCTTTCATCAAGTCCTCGTAGACACATCGTCTCAGGACCACCAACTTCACGTGGAGCCATACGTCGCCATGTTACTAAATCCACTGGTAACTTTAACATCATAACATTTACCACCATATAATGTAAATTAAATTTAAAAACAATTTTTAACGGGTTTTTACCCACATATTTAGTGGCTCAATACATGTATACCCACCTAGTGCACTGATGATGGAATATAGATTCCGAAAACGTTTTGTGATATAGCCCGATTGGGTTTTTACATTATATACCTTTTATAAAGGATTTTTAATTAAATTTTTTGTTATATATAGTATACAGCCAACTACAGGAACTTAGATTCCTTGAGGAACAAAATATATAGTCCTGCTTGTGAGTTTGTAGAATCAGTGTATCGTGTTTTTAAAATAATAAACAACAACAACAACAACATCAACGAAACTTTGAGGTGGAATTGTTTAAGGAATAGAAAAAATATATAAGAACTTATATTTAGAATAATGTAATTTGTAAACCGTCTACAAATACACTCTCAAGATGTTAAACGCTGCCATTAATACTTTACCGTTTGAAATGCACATCCCTGGAGGTTATAGGTTTTGTGGACCCGGAAACAAATAACAGAAACGACTAGCAAGAGGAGATAGGGGAATAAGTGGATTAGATGAGGCGTGTCGTGAACATGATATTACATATTCTCAAAATAAAGATCTATCAGGAAGACATAAGGCTGATAAGATTCTAACTGAAAAAGCTCTTGAACAGTTTCGATAAGAAAATACAGCATTTTCTGAAAAGTTGGCTGCACTTGGTTAGCTGGCGCAATGAAAGCAAAAGTAAAATTGGTTATAGGTTCTACTAATTATAAATCTGTAACAAAAAGTTGTAATAAAGAATTAAACGAAGCAAAAAATTAATTTAAATAAAACATTGAACAATATCCAAAAAAGAAAACGAGACGATAACGATGATGATGCTGACTATGGTAATAAAAAATTTAAAATATAATAACATAATAATATAATATAATAATTAAATCTTATTAAAATAAATAAAAAACTTGTTATATTAAATATTAGTTTTATTAATTAGCGAGCTTCATGTGTACCTACACTAATTTTCAGTTGTTCTTGTTGGTGTTGTACCTGACACCTTGCATTCAGCTGTTGTTCTATTTACAGGATGGGTTGAAGGAGGAGAAGGTATCAACCTACCACCTACCAATACCAGCTTCTGGTATGGGTCTACTTCAAATAAAAGAAGACACTTTGTCAGATGAAGATTTTAAGTATGGATG
The DNA here is from genome assembly GCF_040954645.1 of Diabrotica undecimpunctata. Lineage (NCBI taxonomy): Eukaryota > Metazoa > Arthropoda > Insecta > Coleoptera > Chrysomelidae > Diabrotica > Diabrotica undecimpunctata. Next base: position 5,901 of record NW_027313795.1, read on the forward strand.
TAATTACAATACCCAAATACCAGATGACCATCCACTGCACAGAGATGCATTAATTTGGCAGAGTACATTAATCAGGTGACGGGGCCGTATTGGATGGAGGTTAAACTCTGAACGAACTTATAAAGCGACATAACAATTGACCAGTATTATGAATTATATGATCTTGTATAAATAAACTTTTAGATTTGGTACGTTGTTTTTTCTTTAAGTTCCTTAAATAAATGTAAAACATTTAGAGATAAAGTAATCCAAGATGATAAATATGAAATGATACAACACTTCGAAAAATATATACCTAAATTACAATTTACAATTTCTACAAGTTTCAAGAGTAAAAATGAGATTGGCTAGACTAGGCTAGACAGATACGTCTAAGCAAGTCCGTACACAAATAATTTATGTTTGGACTCAACACCTAAAAAAATTGTCAAGTCTCAATACAAATTTATTTCGATCACTCTGTGTATGATATTTTCAACGCGTTTCTGTCATCCCACATCTCGAAGACATATCTATTTTTCGTTGCTTGGTGGGCGTGATACCATATTCCCTGCTCATCGTGTACAGCTTGCTCATTATTTGAATCAGTTCCGCTTCTAAGAAGGCTACTATTAAGGTATAGTCCGCATATCTAAGGTTCGTGATTCCTTTACTAACCAATACTTTTCTCATAGTATATCCTCTATATATAAAGCGGGGAGGGTGTAGCCCCACGCTATGACCAGCGTGCCACCCTCATCGGGAGACGGACTCGTAGGAGCATTGGTTCTGCCAGAATATGATAGACTTCCACTTGGATATTGGCTATACGCTTCACCCCGGGGGGGTCGGGGTTGGTTGGGTTGTCAGAGTTTAGGGATCCCCGATCCTTTATACATCGGAGGGTGGAATCTGCGTCAAAATTCATTCATTTTGACACGGATTCCTTGATGGGTATGGGGTCTGTGTTTTATTGGGTTCTCCAGGCTTCGAATCCCACCCGCTGCGCATGTGCGTCCTGTCAACGTGTAACGTGGGATGCGTGCGACGGGTGTGCGCTTAGGCCATGAGATCACGTAGTGTTTAAGAGTCTTAGTTGCTCCAGGAAATGCAATCCAAGTGGTGATGCCGCCTTCCAATGCCCTTCATCCAGCTATTTTATTTGGGTGAGTAGAACACTGGTGTAACCGGCAAGGGAAACGGTGGTTTTGTCAGCAAGTTGAAAGTACTCGTGCAAACCATATACGTCTTTTAAAATCTGACATTAAACTTTGTGCTCTGGAGGACTAAGCTCCCCAGGCTTCCTGGTACGGTTCGTAACTATACCGTCTTCCCCGGCTGATTTATTGGTTTTAGGCCACACAGCCCTTACTACTTCCGCTGTTAGAATTGAAGGTTCCATATCGGTTTGAATATATTCTGGATTGTGATTCACGGTTCCATAAATATCATGTAACACTTATTCGCAGCATTCATTTTCAATTGGTGATAGACTAGTGGCATGTAATCTTTGTTGGAAAACTGTTTTATTGGATTATTTACTATCCTTAGTATTATGGCAAGGCAAAACTTAAGTAGATTATGGTCGGAAATGCATATCGCACTCAATCGAGCATAGGTGTTGGTAACTGATGTTAGCCAACTAATTTTCATTTGTGTATAATTTATCTAATTTTTATATAAGCGTCATAGTGTTGTCCATTTTATTGTCTCTTCAAAATTGAATGAGTCGTTCATACCATTGATTTTTTTTTGCCAAAACCATGTTTGCTGAGAACATTACGTATCTGGTCATCATTTTGATGTTTTTTATTTTAATGTTAAAGGCTCCATAACTATTAAGATATTTTTATGTAGTATGTTGGAGCTGACCCTTTCTAGTTGTTCATGTTTCCAGCTTGTCATCTGAGTGGCTTATAGTTGTCATCTATATTTTAACAATGATAGTTTGGAGAGCCTGGTGTTAATGATATTTTTTTTCTTGGAATCCACCTGTTGTAAACCGGTCGTACCTCAACTAGTTGGCTTATTGTACATCTTTCATTTCTCATGATACCCATTCCAATATTCTGGAACCTATATTGTGTGGTAAAGTGGCTTTCCTAATGTGTTTCTACGATCTTGCACACTGTCATGTTTTGCATCGATATCTTTCTTCAAGATATGTAATTTTCTAGATTAAAGAATGGCTCATACATTCCATGTTCCTATGTGTATTTGATTTCAAAGTTTAAGCTGATCTCTTCCGGTTACAGATACTTCCTGGGTTGACTGGTCTCTAGCATGCGCGATCATTCCCACATTTCACACTAATCGGTCTGGAACCGATATTGCGGTTGTAATCGGATCCAAGGTGTATGTTTTCTGATTTTTAGGCGTGGTGTGCAAAAGTGACTTAGGTGGTTTTCTATTGTTATGCCGTTAACCAAATCCTTGGTTCTTCCATCAAAAGAGTCCCATTGGTTCCTATCTGCTTTAGCCATCCAATTGGATGTTGCTCGCCTTTTTTCTATATGAACGTGAAAATTTGAATTTTAATTTCATTGAGATTGAGATCTTCTCATCATTTCCTAATATCTCTAGAGCTATAGAAGATACTATCACCTTAGCCAAATCTAATCCATTCAAAATTTAACCTATTTTTTCCATGGTCATATTTTTTTAATCACCAATTCATATTAGAAGATCCCAGTGCAAGATCACTACGTTCATAACATAGTTAATCAAACTCACATTTTTTCATGCATTTAAAATTAGCAGAATCCATGATAAATATGTTGCCAGTCAAAAAGTGGTCGCAAATATTTTTAATTCAATTATTGTAATTGTTGAACAAAAATTTTATTTCGTTTATTTATTTTTTTAAATAAAATACGCTGCTCAGGACGTATATGCATGTTTTTTTTTTATTAAATTAAAGCTATTTTTTTTTTAATATGATGATAAAAGGTTGCCTGAGAAAAAACTGTCGCAAATTAGGGTTTCCAGCTGTTAAAAGCTCGAGGTATCAAAGATAAAGTAAAAGAGAGGTAGCGCGCAACGACATTGGTTTGATAAGTGATAATATGTATATTATTACACTATCTATCGACGCATGCTTTAAAAATGTTTTGTCACACAACTGACACTTCAAACCAGTGGCGTTGCGCACTAGCTCTATTGATATCTCGCGTTTTTAACGGCTATCAACCCTAATTTGCAACCATTTTTTCTCGGGCAACCTTATATCGTCATATTAAAAAAATATATCTTTAATTTGATATAAAAAAAGCATGCATATACGTCATGAGCAGCGTATTTTAGTTAAAAAATAAATGAACGAAATAAAATTATTATCTACTATTTATCAATGTATTCCACAAAAACCCCCATGAACAAGTTACACCTAACATACAAATAAATGGTATCACCCTTCAGAGTTCCCAAAGCTTCATATACCTGGGCAGAGAACTAAATAGTCAACTAGACCACTCAAAAGAAATTAGAAGACGCATTGAAATAACAATGTGTCAATGAAGAAATGCTTAGTCATTTGAGGTTTGCTGACGATATTGTCCTTTTTGCTGACAGAATCGATGATGCAGTATCGCAACTGGAGAAACTATACCTAGCCTCCCTACAAGTAGGATTAAAAATCAACCACACAAAAACACAAATCATGACAAATCTTGTGTTAAGCGAAAAGCTAAACCACCTCATATAAGTACTTAGGACATGAGATACGCATAGAAAGAGATAATCAAACGTGCGAACTAAGCCGCCGCATAGGACTCACTTGGGTGGCATTCGGCAAGCTAAGCTATGTTCTTAAATCAGAACTGCCTATGTGTCTTAAAAGAAAAGTCTTTAATCAGTGCGTGTTACCAGTAGTTACATATGGTGCAGAGGCATTAACACTAACCAAGAAAGTAAGAAATAAAAGTTGTGTTACCCAAAGAGCCATGGAACGATCGATGTTAGGCATTTCTCGTAGGGATCGGATCACGAACAAGGAAATAAGACGGAGAACAGGAGTGACAGATGCCATAGAAATAATTATGACCCTTAAGTGGAACTGGGCGGGGCACATAGCTAGAATGTCGGATAACAGATGGACACAGCGAATAATACAGTGGAGACCGAGACAAGAAGCACATCGAAGTAGAGGTCGTCCACCAACAAGATGGTCTGATGACATAAAACGGATCGACAAAAATTGAATGCAAACAGCACAAAACAGAAATACATGGAAAAGACTGAGGGAGACCTATATCCAGCAGTGGATAGATCCGGGTTAAATGATGATGATGATTGAAATAACAAGATCTGGTTTCATGAATATGCGTAAAATGCTCTGTAACCCCAAGCTATCAGTCTCAATAAGATTGAGAACACTAAAGTGTTATTTGTGGTCTCTATTACTATATGCCTGTGAGACCTGGACATTAAAACAGTATGACTTCAACAAATTAAATTCATTTAAAATATGGATGTACCGCCGAATGCTAGGAATAAGCTGGACCAGCAGAACTACGAATGAAGAAGTACTGAGAGCAATGAACACACGCCCTCATCTATATCAATACTATCAAAATTAGAAAGACGTCATATCTAGGACACATAATGCGCCATAGAGAATTTGAGCAGCTCCAGGTAATATTAGAAGGTAAAAGGGGCATAGGACGAAAGAAAAAATCTTGGCTACGAATCAGAGATTGGACCCGCACAGAAGCAAATGAATTAATTCATTAAGCCCAGAATATAGAGAGAAATTTGCCATATTGATCGCCAACCTCAACAGAGAAGGCACTTAGGAGGAGGATCAATATATTCTCCTAATTTTAAATGCACGTAAAAATGTCAGTTTGATTGCATGATCACTACGTTATTAACGAATTATCTTGGACTATCACGAATTTTTAGATTTTGCGTACTTTCTCTGCATTCTATGTAATTTATCAGAATTTTTGGCAAATTCACTCACTGAAGTAACCGCTAAGTAACTAACAATTTATGTTAATTAAATGTCGTAAGTATTTATTTTATAGACTAAGCGATAAATGCGAACATTTGGTTGTCACGATATTTTGCAATAATTTTGTTTACTGGCATTTTGTTTTTGTGTTGACAATATGTGTCAACATTGGTAGTGGATTGTTAATGTAGTTCTTTAATTTAAGTATCTAATTTGTGTAAATTAACATAACTAATCAATTTTCGTTTGTCTGAAAATTTAATTGGGACTCCTAATGTATATAATTGTCCTAGATCGCGTTCTTTTCTTATTCTTTAAAATAGTTTTAGGTAGGATTCTCCGGAAATTAGCCATTTTTTCATCTTCCAAAAATCCTATTTTTGTCATTCTGTTCTGAGCCAGTTTTTCTAGATGTTTCATCTGTCGAACTATTTACCCACATCCGTTACCCATACAGCCCCAGAATGCATTGACGGCCCATGTGCGTATTTCTTTTTATCTTCATAAATTGTATAAAATCTGGCACAGTGATGTTGTATTTTACGGCATAATCTTTATTATACTGGCACGGATGAAAAGAGAAAGATTTTACGAGTATTCCTTGTAAGTGACACATATAGAGCTGTATTGAACTTTTAATAATACGTTAAATGAGATTATTTGTGCCTAGCTCTATTTGTTATTTCGAGTTTCTTTACGCGTTCGCTGTCGCTTTTTCGCTTTTATTGGGTTATATATATATATATATATATATATATATATATATATATATATATATATATATATATATATATATATATATATATATATATATATATATATATATATATTTATTAAGGTCTGCTTGCTATTATGCTTAATTCAGTACTAAAAATATTGTATCTACAAATTATTTGCGCGCGCCGATTCAGTACTAAAAATTGGAGCATGTTCTAATTTCTTGTACTAAAAATGATCAAATATTAAAATGAGATTAAAAATGAGGTTATGTTACGTATGATTATATTTTGTATATTTTGTTTTTAAATATGTGGAGTTATAATCAAAAATAAAGATTAATCGAGCTATATAAAGCAAATCAATCGCTGAATGCATGTTAAATGTTTTAACCTTATTAAAACATACTCCGAACAAATTAATTGTTCAATGTTATGATAGCCCATCTGTTATGAGTGGTGGATTGAATGTTATGCAAAAAATTATTAAGAAATCATATCCTCTTTGCAAATTACGTTTATTGCTATGCACACCAAATGAATCAATACGCAGGCTAGGATATTTTTTTCTGGTTTGTGCTCATTCCTTTCTTTTTTTTTATATAGCCCTTTTTCTATCCGAATTGTCGAATAAAGGCCTCTCCCATTTCTCGCCATTCATCCCTGTTGTGTGCTAGGCGTTTCCACATTGGTCCTGCGACTCTTTTGATATCGTCGCTCCAGCGCATTTGAGGTCTTCCTCTTGGTCTCTTCGCATCGTACGGTCGCCAGTTTCCGACTTCTTTGTTCCATCTACCATCTTCGAGACGTTCGTTGTGTCCAGCCCATTTCCATTTTAATTTAGCTGCTTGTTTCGCGGCGTCCTTTATTTTTGTTCTGTTCCGGATTGCTTCGTTCGTTTGCCGATCTATTAGTGAGATACCAAGCATCTGTCGTTCCATGGCTCGCTGAGTTTTTCGAATCTTGTCCATGTTCTTTTTTGTGAATGTCCAGGTTTGAGCTCCGTAAGTGAGAACGGGAAGGATACAAGAATCGAACACTTTTGTTCGAAGGTTTTGGGGTATCTTTTTGTCTTTCAGTATGTATGAGAGTTTTCCAAATGCGGCCCATCCCATTCTTACTCGTCTGCTTATTTCGGTAGTTTGGTTTTCTTTGTTTACCTTGATATTCTGACCCAGATATATGTATTCTTCTACATGTTCCACTTTTGTTCCTTGGATGGTTATCGTCGGTTGATCATCTTTATTCGACATTAGCTTAGTTTTACTCAGATTCATTTTCAGTCCTTTTTTTATGGATTCCGTATGAAGCTCATCGATCATCGTCTTCAGTTCTTTCCAGCTGTCGGCTATTAGTACTACGTCATCTGCATATCTTAGATGGTTTAAATACTTTCCGTTTATCGATAGTCCCTTCGTTTCCCAATTTAGTGATTTAAAGATGTCTTCAAGTGCGGCAGTAAATAGTTTTGGAGATATGGTGTCTCCCTGTCTTACTCCTCGGTTGATTTTTATTGGCCTCGTTTTCATTCCGTTATCCATCGTGACTACCATTTCAGCGTGTTGATATATATTATGTATTAATATCCTATATCTAGAATCTATTCTGCTGTTGATGAGTGCTTCCTCAATAGCCCATAATTCTATGCTGTCAAAAGCTTTCTCGTAGTCTATAAATGCTAAACAGATTGGTAAATTGTATTCGTTAACTTTTTCTATTAGGACCTTTAGTGTGTGAAGATGGTCACATGTACTGAACCCTTTTCTAAATCCGGCTTGCTCTACTGGTTGATATACATCGAACTTTGTTGTCAATCTATTTGTAATTATTTTTGTGAATGTTTTATAAAGTTGTGATAGTAGTGATATTGGACGATAATTTTTCAGATCTGTATTGTCCCCTTTTTTGTGTATTAATATTGTGTTAGCAGTATTCCATTCCTTTGGTATGTTTCCTTCAAATAGGCATTTATTAAAAAGTATTTTTAGGTACCTGATGACTTCTTCTCCTCCTTCTTTCAACATTTCTGCCAGAATTCCATCACTACCCGGTGCTTTATTTCTTTTCAATTCTTTAATTGCATTTTCTATTTCTACTTCGCTTATTTCGGGCATTACTTCAGAATTTACGTTTGTTATTTGTCTTTTCAGATTTTGCTTTGAAGAGTCGGGGGGATCGTTTCTTGAGCGGTATAACTCAGTATAGAAGTTTTCAACTATGTTTGATATCTGAGCTTTGCTTGTTTCTAGTTGGCCTTGTTGATTTTTCATAGTTATAATATTTTTCTTTCCTAATTTCGGTTTGGTATATTTCAGACTTCGATTTTTCTCTATCACTCTTTCTACATGTTCTTGTTGATGTTTTTTAATATCGTCTTTTATCTGTTTTCGTATGGCTCGATTAAGTTCTTTGTATTCTGTGGTATTTCTTTTGTTTAGTGACAGGAGTTTTCTTTTTCTTTTTTCGGCATATTCTTCGATTCTGCACTTATTTTGGATTTTTTGTTGTTATGGCGGGTTGCTACTTCTGAGCTAGCATTCAATAGTTCTTTTGTTATAAGTGAGTTAATTTTATTAACGCTGAGTTGTTCTAGATTCAGTGCTTGGGCGGTTTTTAATTTGCTAGCATATTTTTCTTTATCGACTTTTAGCTTTTCTGTGTCTATTTGTTTCCTTTCCTTTCTACGTCTCCTCAAACAACAAACATTTGGGATGAGATGGTTAATCGCAGGTTGCCAAAATCTTCCCAAACACGTAGGAATTTTCAATCACGGGTTGTTCATACTATTTATGAAAATAGAAAAGACCTCATTGCAGTTATGGACATTATACAAAGTACTTCACGGGATTTGTCGTCCATTAATCAAGCAAATGGTTATAAAGTAAAGCTTCAGGAAAAACATTTTGTATTTTGGTTATTTATTTTTTATAAAATAATGCCTCATGTAGAAATTATTTTTCATCAATTGCAAAAAGTATGCACAGATTCTGTTAAGGTGAAAAAAGATTTTTTCACCTTAACAGGAGAATTTTGAAGCAGCAATTCAAGGTATAAGGGAGCAAATGGACGTTATTATTGACAATATTCAAGCAGAAATAAACATGTCACCAAGCGAAACGGATAATGATCCAAGTTGGAGCCAACATTGGGTCAACTGTGTTCGCACATTCGGTGAGGCATCCCAAATTGGGTTGAGTATTGCAGCGAGCAGCGATATCAGTCTGTTCCCTCTAGAGCAAACGTCAACATGTCCGACATGGAAATTGCAGCGGCTGCTACTGTCGTAATAATGAGTGCTATAATTATATTTTGCTACAAAAAGACGAATTTTATGTCATTTTGTCTATAGCGTTACTTAATGCTAGATCTTTAGAGATGCCGTATTTGGCAACTGCAGACTGAATATATGAGTGTAACTTGACGTCGAGGCTCTGAATCCTATTTATTCTTTTATTAACTCAATTTCCCAATTTCTTAGCCTTGTATTTTGGTTATATTCTGCATCAAACGTGACTTTAATCCAAAGCCGATATGTGGAAGTACATATTTAAAAGTTACATGAACCATACGACGGTGGTCTATTAGGAAAAAATGATCTATATTTCAACATTAAAGCATATACTTTCGTAAAATATTTAGATAAGTAAATTTTTTTTGGTTCCTGAAAGGTATTGAAAAAAGCAGATATGTATATTATTTATTTATGTAAGAAATAGCCTTTTGAGCATAAAACCAGTTCTGATAAACCACCGACATGTATCGGAGTGTTAATTCTAAACAACTCAACGGAGGTGACGCAGGTGGCCGAAGATCGATTTTTACATGTTGTAAATTTTATTTTTTAATGCCGTCATGAATTGGAAATTTTCTTCTATAAAGTAATTTTTGTTTTCTAAAAATAATGCTGTGTAAAATGGCAGCAACAGTGTTTTAAAAGAAAAAAGAAGACGAAGGACTCTTTTTATAAACTGTGGCTTGTCAATGGTTTATTTCTTTTTCTTTTCTAGATTGTGCAAAATTAGGTACCTAATTTTATGCAGGATGCGAATATTTACGCGCCAACAACTAAATTATGCGCAAATGGCATAATTATACGCCGATTTGGAACACTTGGCTGTAGCGCCAATGTGTGGTCGGCATCAACGGCAACACGAATATTGGTGCCAATCCCTTGGCACGCAAATGTATACGCAAAAGCCGACAGTCCACGGAAAACTCCCAACCTTGGAGCAAGTCATAAAAACGTTGGCGCCAACATTGGCTCCAACACAGTTTTGTCGGTACACACATTGGTATGAACGCCTGAAGCTGTTGGGGCCAACATTTGGTACCAATGTGTGGAGCCGGCGTTAGAGATATGCGATGAAGTTTTGTTGCAAATAAATACAATGTTTACCTTCTCTGGAAATTTAGTTGGCTCTAATTTATTAACGTCGGAGAAGTTTTCTGCTTATAAGCATCAGTTCCCCTAATCATTTCTTAATGCAGATAATTTTTATTTTTAAGTAACACTCGGCTTAAAACAGAATTACAGAATTACTGAAGTACTGTATCAGAGAGACGATAATAAGTACTACTTCTGGAGCTATTCCGCTTTCAGTTTTATTAGCTGAGGAAGGTTTAAAATGTACATTTGAAGTAAACTATTTTAACTTTTAAGTATTTTAATTACTATGTCATCATCTGAAGCAGAAACGATGTTTATCGATGCTAAAACGAATTAAAACATTCCTTCAAAATACCCTGAACGAAGAACGATTTAATGCTTTAGGTATGACTATATTCAGAAAATTGATCTTTTTAATAATAGTCATTGAAAACTTTACAACCCAAAAAAGAAAGAAGGATGGGACTTCATATATCGGAAACTTCAAAAGTGATATTAAACAACTTTGTGCGTGTGTGTACATATTGAAATAGTGTTATTATATAATTTTGTAAATAGACTCTTGAGACTCAATCGTAATAACAAACTTAAGTGCTATCGGCAGTAAATACTGCAGGTGGTAGTTGAGTTTTTTATTGTTAATTAATTTACTGAACTGTTTTGATAAATTTGGACAACTTCGTGGAACTTCAGAAATAGTAGATACCTACATAATGTAGAAGTATCCGCGCCCATTTTTTTTAATTTCTATTTTATACCGTTTTTGGCAATATCGTGAACCCATCACTAAAAATTTAGGTAGCTGCCCGAATTGTGGCACTACCTTCTTAAAGTAATACGAGCCGCCTCTGCCACAATGTTAACTTTTTTCTTTATAGATTATTGTAATACCTTATATTTTTGATATCCACTACTGTAATATATTTTATTATCTTTGGTTTGTTTAAAGTCCATAATTCTCAGGCATATCAAGTATCAGTTTCAACGTATTGTATACTATTTACACTTTATTTTTTATTTGCTATTGAAACCAAATTCCAATTATGTATGCAAAAACGCTTACATAGTGGAAAAAATATTTTAACATTTTCTATAAACATCTTAGGTACATTGCAATTCGACCCAAGCTTTCTCTATTTGCCTTCCCCACTATGTAAAAGGTCATAGTACAATATAAACCTGTTATAAATGTATTGTTTTTGGTAGACATTTGTGTACCTTCGAGCCATATGATTGATTAGCGATATATCTTCAAAGAATGCATGGAAAAACAATTAAAGATTATCAGCATATTTTTATTTCAAGCATATTTACAAAATACATATTTCTATATATTGTATTGTATATTTATATTCAGATATAAACAACTTACGTGATAAAGTTTTAATAAATATTTTCATCTAAAGAGAAAGGAATCTGATGAACTGTCGTCCTTCCCAAGTGTAATAATAAATAGTTTCAAAGTAAATGACTGTTTTTTGTATAAAACTGTCATAATTCCCACATTTTCTGTTCTTCCTTAACAACATGTTTTGTACATGTATGCCACTTTCCTACATTGATTTCTTAAGGGCTTGTTACACTCGACTATATGGGAGACATTTAAAGCATATTACTTAGAGTAGGGATCAATGGAAGGAGTTGGGAGATGCATATGTCCAAATGGACGATAGAAGTCTAAGAAGATATTGGAGCGACGATATTACAAGTAAAACTATTCACCTTTAAAACAATAGTGGAAAACAACTCAATTTATGGCTCAGAAACGTGGGTGGCAAATAAAGGAATCGAAATCCGAATAAATGTATTGAAACTGATGTTTTGGTGAAGATTACACTAACAGACAAAATGCGAAATGAACCAATAAGAGGACTAATGAATGTGAAGTAGACATGATTTGGTTACAGTGGAACGGACAAATAAAAAGAGCAATGGAAAAAGAGTCCTCACTGAAGAAAATATATACGACAAGAAGAAATGGCGATTGGGATGTTGGTAAACGGCAAAAAGAGAATATGCAGTCTAACTCACGGAATAAGTAGTAAAGTAAATAACTAATCTGTGATCAATATATATATATATATATATATATATATATATATATATAAATATATATATATTATATATATTTTAAGACTTCTTCCTACCTCTACCTCTAGTGAAGCAGTCTTGGTCCCATTTATTCGGGATTTGTATTTATTTAACCAATTGTATATACGGTTTAGGATTTGCCTGGAATATGTGTATTGCAATAAAATAACTGTATAATCATTAAATGTAACCATATATCTCTGGAAATTTATGGTCGTTATCTCGGGAAATGTGAGTAGATCCCCTGTCAATAAATAATGATGTTATAATAAACGCACATTTATTATAAAAACAAAATTCGCAATAAACAAAAAAGCGGCACTTTTACATATTTATAGATAACAAGACTAGGTATTGTAAGCAAAAATATCTAGCGAGAGTGCAAACTAGGTCCCCTAAATTGGTATGAAATGTTATATTGTTATATAAAAAAGAGGGAATTCTTTCCTATTATTTCATGATAGGAAACAATTCTGTATCACTAACTTTTATAAGTAATAAATAACATTCGATTATCAAATTATTTTGAAAAATAATTCGGTATTACAGACTGATGGGAAATATGGAATTGATATGCGGTAGGGTTATAGTGTATTTTTATTGTATGAGAGAGTAATAAAACAATAAATTATGTATGCAAATCCCTAAACTGTTGATACGGGTGACTCAATGAAAAACAGATATTTTGTCAACAAGTTTACAGAAGTATATAGGAAAACAATTTTAATTGAGTATGACCACAATAGTTGTTGAGGGTTACTAATCCCTATATAAGATTGCCAGTGTCGGAGTGATGGAGGTTAACAGGTAACTAATGAATTTGCAAGAAATGTAAGATGTTTATTTTATTGGTTATATATAACCAATAAAAGTTTAATAAGTACCTACCTATTTGCAAATAAAGTTTAATTCTTTAGATAAAATAAAACGTTTTATTTTATCTATTTGCAAAATAAAGTTTTAATCTTTGCCTATTTGCAAAATAAAGTTTAATTCTTTAGATAAAATAAAACGTTTTATTTTATCTGAAATGAGTGCATTCAACAATCAAACATTTAATTCTTTAATTCCAGGAATCTACGACAGTAATTGAACTAGATAAATTACCTTCTAAACTTTTTCCACAGAAAATGTGATAGTGGGTTTTTCCATTTTGTATATAGGAAGGTCCAAGTGGCGTATTAAAAATTCTTAACAGTTCACTAAAAGTAGGTACTTCAGTTGCAAGGTGCAGTTTATTGTGTATACTAGTGTTATGGAAAATTTGGAAGTGCCGTGTAAACGCCGAAAAATTGGTCCTCTAAACAGTTAATGAAAAAATATTAATATTTAATTGTTTTAAATCATTTACAGACAAACGTTTATGTGAAAGTGTTGATGAGACCGTTGAGTTAGTTAGCAGTACACTTGGTGTTGGGAAATCTACGATTTACAGAGTTATTAAAGAAGAGAAATGTGGTAGTTTTCAAATGCCACTTAATGCTCCAGGGAACTCTGAGATAGCGCGT
>NW_027313796.1:0-19531 GCF_040954645.1 Diabrotica undecimpunctata
CGCGCTATCTCAGAGTATTTTACCCTGCATGATTGGCTGATCTTTCTCCTCTTATTTCATGACCAAGATATTCTAGTTTCCTATCTATTAGTAAGAAATGATCTCATTTTGATAAATGCAGCTCTTGCTATTTCGATGCTCTTGTTAATGCTTGTGGTTTGATTATGGATAGAAAGTAGTGTTGTTTTCAGATATTGATAATTATATATTTGGTCTATAATTATTATCATCATTCAGCGTTTTGTGTCCAAAGTTGAATATAGGCCTACCCTTATTTCTTCCAGTTGTGTCGGTCTTGAGCTTCCTGCAGCAAATTCTCAGCTATTGTTTTGGCGTCGTCTGTCTATCGTGTAGGTGGTCTACCTCCGTTTCTTCTGCCTGCTTGGGGTCTCCACACTGTAATTTTTTAGTTCCATCTACTCGCCCGTCATTCCTTTTGTCTACATAGCCCCTCCAGTTTCATTTTATCCATGCTACGCGCTCTATGACATTTGTGATGCTTGTCTTTCTTCGTATTTGTTCGTTCCTAACCTTGTCTCTTAGAGTCAGTCCAAGTAGCAAGTGTTCTTTGGGCTACTATGGGTTTGGTTGGTGTAGCCTGGATTAAGAAAAATGTTTCGGAAAGTATTAAGGAAAATGTTATTAAGTATTAGGGAAAGTGATAAGGTTCTATGATATAGTCGTTATTTCTTTCTCCTCCTCCCCAATCTTTTCTTCTTCGTAAGGATGTAGTGGCGTCATGTAATTTGTTTGTCTATTTCTGTCCAAATATTTCTCATGTGCGTGTTGTTTTGCTTCAAAGGATGAGTAACCAGTCATCTCATTTATTTGGTCCGACCATCGTACTGGAGATCTTCGTCTGACTCTTTTACCCGCTACGTTACCTTCAACAATCATTCGCTCCATGCCTTCTCTTCTTCTAGTTTTATGTCCAAAATGTCTCAGTATATTTTATTTGATAGTTGTGATGAGTCTAGTTTTTATGTTAAGTTCTGCTACAATTGAGGTATTTGTACGATGGGCAGTCCATGGTATGCGCAACATTTTACGGTAGACTCACATTTCAAATGCCATTATACGCTTTGAATTGGCTCTTTTTATTGTCCAAGTTTCTGAAGCATATGTGGCGGTAGGGAATATCAATGTTCGAACAAGGCGTAATTTTGTGTTTTTTTTTTGTGATGTCAGTGTTCTTCTAAATTTTTGTGAGTTTGGCTATTGCCGATTTGGCCATTGTGATGCGTCGACAGATCTTGTCTTCGTATCCTCCACTGTTAGTAATAACAGAGCCTACGTAATTAAATATCCTGACCACATCGTAACCTGCCATGATTCTTATCTCTGACTGATTGTTTCTGATTCTATCGATAATCATTACTTTGGTTTTCTGCATATTTATTTTTAAACCATATTCCGTACTCACCGTGCCTAGCCTATTCATAATTTGTTTCAGTTCGTGATGACGCCAATATAACAGTGTCATCAGCATAACGTAAGTTTTTGATTTTTCCTTCTCCTATCGTTGCTCCACCTTGCCATTCCTCAAAAACTAGACGGATAATATGATCACTATATATATTGAATAGAATATTGGGATATGAAGCATCCCCGTCGAACTCCAGATTTTAATTTAAAGTTTTTCGAAACCATATGAAAGTTTTTCAAATAAATAGATTAGATGTTCTGGCGTACCCATTTCTCTAAGTATATGCTACATTTTATCCCATTTTACGACATCGAAAACCTTGTCAACAAAGCATAAATATGTTTCTATGTTAAACTCTCGATATTTTTTGATAATTTGACGAATATTAAGAATATGTTCTCTTGTTCCTCTACCTGGGACGAATCCGCATTGTTCTTGGGGAACTTGTGGTAAGAGAATTGATTTTAGTCTTTCACTGATAATGGTTAGAAGTACTTTGCTCACGTGTGATATCAATGCTAATGTACTGTAACTACTGCAATCTGTCGGTAAACCTTTTTTATATATGGGAATAAACGTGAGTTTACCCCAGTCATTTGGCCACTTTCCGGTATTACAGATCTCATTGCAAATTCCAAACATTACTTTCGTCTCTAATTCTCTCATTTCTTCGAGTGTTTCAGCTGTTATTCCATCTACTTCTTCTGCTTTTCTGAATTTTAGCTTTTTAATTGGCGCCTCAATTTCTGATTTTAATAATTGAAGTTCTTTTTCATAACTTTTTTTCTATATTATTGTCTGGGTCGTTGTTAGAGAATAGTATTTCGCAATATTGTTTCCACACCTCTGCGATATCGTCTTGGTTTGTTATGGTATTTCCACTATTATCTTTGATGATCTGTGTTCTTAATGGAGGAATATTATTATGATTAACATTGGTTTTACTTACGATCATATATTTTTTTCATGTTTATGCTCAGTCCGTAGTGGTTGCTGACTATATATGTTTTTTCTAAAAAGGCTTGTAGGTCTTACAGATTGCTAGCCATTAGAACTGTATCGTCGGTGTATATTATATTTACTGTATACTATTCAAATAAATATTATTTAAATGCACTAAAAATCAACACTTTCAACCTATGTAACCCAGAAACTTTTAATTAGCATGTGCAAAGTTTCAGCAATTTTAACTGAAATGTGCAGGGGATCTTTGTCTAATTTTTGTTCTAGTAACATAAACAAAAATGAAATCTGTTTGTTGTTCTTTATTGCCATGGCAGCAAGAATTATCAAATTAAAAAAAAATTCTGTCTTTCCATTGGTATGCGCAAAATTTTACGGTACACTCACATTTCAAATGCCATTAGACCACATTATACGCTTTGAATTGGCTTTTTTTATTGTCCAAGTTTCTGAAGCATAGGTGGCGATAGGAAATATCAATGCTCGAACAAGGCGAAATTTTGTGTTTTTTTTTTGTGATGTCAGTGTTCTTCTAAATTTTTGTGAGTTTGGCTGTTGCCGATCTGGCCATTGTAATGCGTCGACATATCTCGTCTTCGTATCCTCTCCACTGTTAGTAATAACGCCTACGTAATTAAATATCCTGACCACTTCGTAACCTGCCATGATTCTTATCCCTGACTGATTGTTTCTGATTCTATCGATAATCATTACTTTGGTTTTCTGCATATTTATTTTTAAACCATATTCCGTACTCACCCTGCCTAGCCTATTTATAATTTGTTCCAGTTCTTCTGGTGATGACCCCAAGATCCCCAATAACCCCAGTGTCATCAGCATAACGTATGTTTTTGATTTTTCCTTCTCCTATCGTTGCTCCACCTTGCCATTCCTCAAAAACTTGACGGATAATATGTTCACTATATATATTGAATAGAATATGGGATATTATGCATCCCCGTCGAACTCCAGATTTTAATTTAAAGTTTTTCGATACCATATGAAAGTTTTTGAAATAAATAGTTTAGATGTTCTGGCGTACCCATTTCTTTAAGTATATGCCACATTTTATCCCATTTTACGACATCTAAGGCCTTGTTAACAAAGCATAAATACGTTTCTATGTTAAACTCTCGATATTTTTCGATAATTAGACGAATATTAAGAATATGTTCTCTTGTTCCTCTACCTGGGACGAATCCGCATTTTTCTTGGGGAATTTGTGGTAAGAGAATTGATTTTAGTCTTTCACTGATAATGGTTAGAAGTACTTTGCTCACATGTGATATCAATGCTAATGTACTGTAATTACTGCAATCTGTCGGTGAACCTTTTTTATATATGGGAATAAACGTGAGTTTATCCCAGTCATTTGGCCACTTTCCGGTATTACAGATCTCATTGCAAATTCCAAGCATTACTTTCGTCTCTAATTCTCTCATTTCTTTGAGTGTTTCAGCTGTTATTCCATCTTCTTCTTCTGCTTTTCTGAATTTTAGCTTTTTAATTGCCGCCTCAATTTCTGATTTCAATATTTGAAGTTCTTTTTCATCAGCTTTCATCTTCATCTTTTTCATCTTTTCTTTTTCATCAACTTTTTTTCTCTATATTATTGTCTGGGTCGTTGTTAGAGAATAGTATTTCGCAATATTGTTTCCACACCTCTGCGATACCGTCTGGGTTTGTTATGATATTTTTACTATTATCTTTGATGATCTGTGTTCTTAATGGAGGAATATTATTATGATTAGTACCGGTTTTACCTACAATCATATATTTTTTTCATGTTTATGCTCAGTCCGTAGTGGTTGCTGACTATATATGTTCTTTCTAAAAAGGCTTGTAGGTCTTTCAGATTGCTAGCCATTAGAACTGTATTGTCGGTGTATATTATATTAATAATATTAGTAAATAAATATTATTTAAATGCACTAAAAACAAACACTTTCAACCTATGTAACCCAGAAACTTTTAATTAGCATGTGAAAAGTTTCAGCAATTTTAACTGAAATGTGCAGGGGATCTTTGTCTAATTTTTGTTCTAGTAACATAAACAAAAATGCAATCTGTTTGTTGTTCTTTATTGCCATGGCAGCAAGAGTTATCAAATTAAAAAAAATTCTGTCTTTCCATAAAAAGCAGTTTGTTATTCTCCTTTACAAAACAGTTAGTTATATTTTGACCACGTACCGGTAGTGGCTAGGAACGACTACCAAAATAAATTCGAAAGTGAAACACCTACGCGAAGGAGGGGAAACGCGAAGGAGGGGAAGACCTAGAAGACGAAAACGTATGAGAAAAGAGAGAGTACTGTAAATAAAGCGTCTGTTTTGTTTTTTTACTTCTATTATCGAGTTCTCTGATTATACCTACGTAATTGATATAAAATTTTTATTAAGTTATGCAAATAATACAATATTACGATTTTAAATAATCCTATAAACCCTGATTTTTTTAGTAAATTATTAGAAATAATTAAAAATCGTTTCGAAAATATTTATTTAAGACACCTACGCGTCTGAAATATTTTCTTAATAATGAATTTAGCTAAAAAATAGTGGATTTCTTAATTTCAGTCGATTTCTCGCTACGTCATGGCGTTCTTGGATGTTTAATAACAACTTATCCAGTAAAATAGTCTCAATAAAGTGAATAATTTTCTAAATATAGGGAGATCCGAGAGACGCTACGTTTTGAAACGGTGACGAGCGACGCCCGTTTGAGTGGGACTTGTGTGGAAAAAGGATAGCCGATATAAAAAGCCCGCACCTAAAATATTTATCCAGTTCTTTGAAAGTTGGAAAATTTTCAACATCAGTGAATTCAGAATAACACATATCCAACAAAAATGTCTCTAGAACGTCAAGTCCGTAACAAAGTAAGTTGTTTTTTAATTAAAATTTATTTTTTATCAATTTATTTATTTTTAAAAAATATATCCCATATAGACATTTTTTGGATAATAATAATAAAGTGCATATTGTTTTATTTATTTTTTAAATTTTTCTTTTAAATTAAAATACACTTTGTAGAGTTATGTTTTATAAAATATGATGTTTTAACAAACATTTTATAAATAAGTTCTTAAAATTTAATAATTTTCATTTATCTTTTCAATTCAATTTTTCCCGCTAGTATCCGTTCTGAACTGTTTTTTACTATTCAATAATTTCTTAAACTAAGTAACTGGTTTCTTAAAAGCATTTTGTTTCCCTAGGTAATGTTAATGCTCCTGTTTTTACTAGCTAGGCTACTAGGTGTCTTATATATCGGTACAAACATAACATAGTTAATGGTCTAGATATACAATTTTTTACTAATTTTTCAATTTTATACAGCCTTACTTTACTTTAAAGTAATCCTTTTTTCCCAGTCTCTGGAAAATAATTTCAGTCTTCTTTTTTTGTTGTAGCGAAGACATTTCTGATTATTGAGTCTTTTTCTCTCCGGATTACTTGCTCTATCCATTTTAAACCTGTATCATAATAAGTTTCACAACGTAAGTCTCCCCAAAAACTTCTATATAACTCTTTGTGACATACATTTTTTTTAGAATATTCCAACCACACGCTTAAGAAGTTCTTGGTCGTTTTATTTCTACTACATATATTAACACTGACATTAGTAGTGTTCTGTAGACTTCCAGTATATTTTTTGTGATGAACTTTAAAGGCATTTGTGTTCAAGCCTTAGTAATCTATATTAGCAAAAACAATTTTTTCTCACAGACGCTTCAATAACATTCATATTTGTCCACACTCTCTATTTCTATTTACCATTCAAGATATCTTATTACTAAATCTAAAGACACACATAAAATATGTTTCGTGTTTTGGACATTTAATGTCCAAATATTTTTAATCTAATTTTTAGTGCAGACATCCTTAATGACCCAAAAACTTGAGTTAAGCAATATTGGACCTGATAATGATATCTGGATATTCTGGATCTCTTGAATTACTTTTCCAGTGCAAGTTTAAATAGTAGGTATGACAATCTATCCTAGTCTATTTTACAATGAAGGTGTCCTAAAATCTCGTTCTGGATCTGAAATTGATCTTGGTATTTCCAAAATGTGACCTGCAATATCTTTTGTATGTATCCTACATATATGTTTACTTCAATGGATCTGGGAGCCTAAGGAAGCCTTATATCCGTTTCGGATAACGATTTTAAACCTCTTTCATTTCTAAAGAGATTTATTCATCTGTGATTACTTTGAGTCTGAAACTCTAGAGTATTTTTAGAACGTTGCAAGCACAAAGCTGTAATAACCTCTCTTTTAACTTTGGTTTCTAATATTTTCTAGTGACGTACACTAAATTCTTTTTCCAGTTTTATGAAATCTCCCACTATGTGATTGTTTGATTAGTCTTTGCTCTCACTGAGCAGTTGCTGAGTCTTTACTTATTCTTTAGAAAACTATCAGCGCCTTAGTTTCAATAATTCCTTTATGCTCTGGCAACCATAACAATGTTTACAGTCGTTGGTGCAGCTTGAGTGTCTGAGGAAATAAATATTTTTGCTAAATTAAAGCGTGTTTATGCAATTTTGAGCCAGATTTTAACTCAGTGTTAGACAATATTTTCTTTGTTTTGTAGTAGTATGTTTCTTAAATCTAAAAATATTGTCCAGTTCTTAACTGTAACAAATAAAAAGAACCCAATATGCTGTTGGTTAGATAGATTTTTAAATTATTAATTTTTTTCAATATTATTCATGTAAATCTTTCCTTCAGCTCGCCGCTAAACGCGACCCCCAACAAGACAAAGAAGCTCAAGAATGGATCGAGGCTATCCTTGGAGCCAAATTCCCTCCAGGTGAAGCCTACGAAGATGTCATCCGTGACGGAACTGTCCTCTGCCAACTTATCAACAAGTTGGCTCCAGGATCAGTCGCCAAAATCAACACATCTGGTGGACAATTCAAGATGATGGAAAACATCAACAAGTAAGTGATCATAACTCATTCGATCATAAGTAGCTATCAAATATGGATTAATATAGCCAAGAGTTTTACCATACAAATCACTATATTATTAAGATCATACGCAAATATCAAATAAATGGGTAAATATGGATATATACAATTATATATATATATATATATATATATATATATATATATATATATATATATATATACATATATATATATATATATATATATATATATATATATATATATATATATATATATATATATATATATATATATATATATATATATAAAATCATTCAAGCAAAGACATTTTTATCATACTTTATGATATTCTTCTACGTTCCAGAATTAATTTTGTTGTCTAAAAATACTTGTGATCTAAATCTAAAGTAAATATTTATGTCCACTATAACTTTAAGTATATTAAATTCTAAAAATATATTTGCTGATTCATTGGATTCTTTTAGCAGAAGTTTAAAAGATTTAAAATTCAAATTTTTTTACTATCGCCTTAATTTAAAAAAGACAAAAAAAATTTAAACTAATTTTAAATAGAGAAAAAATCTATGGTTTATTTTTAAATTAAAAGAAATCAAAGCAAAAAAGAAAAAGTAGGAAAAAAGGAAAATGCAGACGCGATTTAAGAAAAAAAAATATACAAAATTTTCAGAAAAGATCACTCGAAAATAAACAATGAATTTGGTTATTTTGTTTGAGTTTGAATAGATAAATAAGTTTTATCATTTGGGAGCACGTATAAAAATATCGCTAAAATAATAAGGATCTTTTCTAGAGTCTAGCAACAGAAGCTTTAACATCAATAGATACAGAAGGGAAGTGAAGTATCTTTTTCTTAGCCTTCTCCCCCAACTCTTTCCATTTATCTCTATCCTAAGCAACATACATCCAATTTAATTATTGCTACTGTTTGATCCCATCTGTGATCTTCCTCTTAGTCCAATATTCTATTGTACTGTTCCAACGTTGGACTTTTTGTCTAGCAGTGTAGCCAGCGAAGCTCCATTTGAGTTTGGCAATTTTTGTTGTGATATCCTTGACTTTTGTTTTTGATCAGTGATAAGATGTAGTTCGTAGTGATGTATCTAGAGCAACAAAATTCGGAAAATATGACGATAATAACACAAGCAGTTCAAACTACAAGTAAGAGTGTGACCATGATCAAATAAGCTGAAATGAAATAAGAGATAAATAAACGAAAAGTACTGCTATATAAGCTTGAACGTATCAAAGCGATACAAAGAATATAATGACGAACAAAGAATCTATAAGTATATGTAAGAATTGAAATTATAGAGATATGCACACGCAGGGCTAGGAGAATGCGTCACTTAATGAGAATGTCAAACTAAAGATGAGTCAAAAGAGTATTGTTGAAAAGAAAAAATAAAATAAAAGCAGGAAGTAACCAAGAAAACTTAGTATGGTGCAGTGAAAAGGATTATATATGGTATATTGTATATAGTGTGTCCATTAAATATGGAATAAATTCGATATTTCCTAAATGAAAAACCTTTTTAAAAAAATCTAAAACACGTCGATTTTTAAATTTAATGTTCTACATTTTACAATAAAATTTGATTAGACAAGGTAATACACATTACAGTAACGACGTCATCGGCTCATTTTTTAAATGTAACACCCTCTATTTTCGGACATTTTTAGATCAATAAAAATGAGCTGATTTCAAAAAGTATAATACTCGGGTCTAATGGATATAATTTGAAAGATACGCTTAGAAAATAAATTATTTATTATCAATTGCAAAAAAGTAGTAACGTTCAATAAAAATTAAGTAGTAAAATAATTGTATTATTTCGTGAATGTTCTGTATTATTGCTTGGAATTAATTTTAAGTAGAAATGAATTTGAGTGTAAAGCAAAAAATTGAAATACTCATGATGATTAGGTATGGAGACAAATCGCCAACTCAGATGGAAGTGTGTAATTTATTTAATGATAATTATCCAGAAATACCCATCACGCAGTCAACAGTAAGTAAGATTGAAAAGAAATTTCGAGAAACTGGTACGGTTGAAAATGCGTGCAAATCAGGTCGTTCCTCTGTAAATTATGTTACAACATTAGATGTTCTACTTGCTTTTGAAGAAGATGGCCAGAACGGGCCAGCATACCTTCAGTGTTTAAGTGGGTACCTCGTATCTACTTTAGTTAATTTACTCCCCAGTACAATTAATCTTGGAAGTTTTGATAAAAGTTTATGGTTTCAACAGGATGGTGCGCCAGGATTATGCTTTAGATGTTCGAAGGTACCTAAACAAAATTTTTCCGAACAGGTGGATTGGAAGATGTGGACATATTGAATGGCCAGCGAGGTCGCCTGAGCTCAATCCTTTGGATTAATTTATGTGGGGTCATTTAAAGAATGTTGTTTATAAAACGAAACCTACATACATATATTGGAGACTTAAAAACAAGAATTCGTAAAGAAATAAACAATATTTCTCAAGAAAGTATAAACAAGGTTCTACAAGAATTTGTACAAAGTTTGGGTTACTGTCAAATACAACAAGGGCTACAATTCGAACATTTAGGATTAAGTCATGTATTAATTACTGGATTACTTTCCAGTTATTTTTTATAATTTATTTATAATTTAATATTATAAATCAATAAAAATTAATTTTCTAAGCGCATCTTTCAAAATAAAACCCGATAGACCCCCAGTATTTTACTTTTTGGAATCAGCTCATTTTTATCGATCTAAAAATGTCCTAAAATGTAGGGTGTTATATTAAAAAAAAGAGCTAATGACGTCATCACTTTAATGTGTATCACCTTGTATAATGAAATTTTATTGTAAAATGTAGAACATTAAATTTAAAAATCTACGTGTTTTAGATTTTTTTAAAAGGCTTTTTATTTAGGAAATATCGAATGTATTCCATACTTTAGGAACACACTGTATATAATGATAGATTCTTTACAAGTTAAATATCTTTCCTTATCTAATACTACTCAAATTTTTCTCAGTTTATTGCTGTTATATTTAATTATTTATTAATTACATCGGCGAATCTATTTATTTTTCGTGTTTTTTACCAGAATAAATATTAAATAAATAGTATGAAAAAGACAGAAAAGATTTGATTTCACGTCCAAAGCGTCTATGTATCTGTTGATACGTATTTCGACTTAATAAGTCCCATCAGAACAATTATTCAGAGCCGTTCTTAACGTGAAAAATAATCTTCTCTGTCTTATTAGGAAGCAACAATAAAATGGCTTTTTGTTTCGAAACTATCTTACCGATTAAATAAATATTTTGTCATACGTTGTTACTTTTGGGATAGCTTTATTTATTTCTATAGGTTCATCTATAACTTTTAACAAATAAATATTTTTAGCATTGTATTGCAATTCTATCAATTACCATAAAAGACAAGGTGAAAAGGGTTTTGTTTTTTTCAGAGTCTTTATTTAATCTCCCCATCGTGTTGGGCGTCTTTCTCTTGGTCTTCGGCCTTCTACCTTTCCTTCTACTACCAAAAGTTTAATGGTTTCTGTTCTTCAAGCTATGTGGCCAAAGTAAATTAGGTATACTCCGTTTACTTTTTTTAATAACCTGTTTCTTACATGCAGCTCTTCCAGATTTGACAGGTTAGTTCTATGTTCTGTTTAGGACAAGCCTAGAATTTTCTTTATACCCACATCTTGAAAGCTTCGACCTTACTCCTATCGATTTTTTTGTGAGTCCATGCTTCAGTTGCGTAACGGAAAAAATAAGGGCATGGACCAAACTGAACTTAATATTCTTTGTTATCATTCGGTATTTGCATATTTTTTTGCGGTTTGGGCCATTGCTAGACTGAGCATGATTTCTGAGGAAAAATTGCCATTGTTGCTTCTCAGGGAGCCTAACTATATAAATCTGTCTCAAAAAAGGCTTGTAGTTGCGCAGCACAGTCACGCTCAGCAGTAAAGGCATTCTTCCCATCTAGGTAAGCTAGTACATCTACCTTTGTTCATTCTTAATCTATTCAGCCTTGTTTCATGTATTTCGGGGCAGTTTTAAAACCTGGCGGTTCTGGTCGATACAGTCCATTTGGTGTATTTTCTGTGGTAAGTCGCTCTTCCAGTGTCTTTCCAGGCGTTTGTTACACTGAAATGTTCCTGATATAAGGAGTTGAACTTTAACAATAAAGGATATTTGAATGGCAGTCTGTTTATTTTGGTATCAAGTTTGTAAAGGTAGATGAGAGATTGGTGGTTAGCCTGCATTTTCTTATATTCTCTGAGAAGAAAATAACTTCTTCGTAGTTTCGGCGGTAGGATATGTCTCAGAAAGGGAAACTAACATTTTGGTTTTGGTATAATTATAACTGAGATCAATCGCATTGTCTAGTTTAATTTGATGTTACCAATTTTATGCGTTCTTTGTTGTTCCATAACGAGTAGATATATTTAACTGCTAATTATACAAGTCCAAGAGCAGATGATGTAAATACGAAGGTAGAGGAACTCCATGTGGTGCAACATAGCTTTTGGATTATATTGTTTCCCGTTTTTTAGTTTTTCTGCTATTTTTTGTAGGTGTTCTTTCAAGCTCAAGGTTATATCAAGCGTTGTTCTAAGATATTTTGATCTTTAGTTGTGAGTTAGTTCTCTATTTTTACAGTACACGGAGAGCTTTTTGTTGGCCTGTGCATTATTTAGATAGAAACAGCAAACTTCCAAGGATGCCAGTACAGATCCCTGAGGCAGTCCATTGCTGAGCTTTATTTTATCGTAACTTAAAAGGGTTTGTTGATAAGCATGCCATTAATGATACTATTTTTTGACACGAAATGGCACTGCCTAGCTTGCAGATTAGTTCTTTACTTCAGACGGCATCATATGCTGCTGATGGGTCAATGAAAGTAACGACCGTTTTTAGTCTTCTAGTATGCCACGGAAGGTATTGCTTAATAAATAATTAAAGCACATTATGAGCCTAAAAACTGATATAGATGAGGGAGTACCTATAAATTGAGAACCACTAAACAACATAAGATACACTGATGAAACTTTTACTTTTGCAGACAATCTGGAAGGGTATCTGGGTATAAATTTAAACGAACCGTGAGAACAATCGACTAAATTAAGATAAGGATAGAGAAGGCAAGTCACGATATAAAATTGGAAATAAAAGTTCGTTTACTAAAATGCTACGTATTCTCTCTTCTATATGGAGTCATGGACCTTAACTGAAGCATCTCTGAAAAGACTCGAAATATTTCAAATATGGTGTTATGGGAGCATGTTCCGCACGAATAAGTTTTATTCAGATTCAGAATATGGCCATAACCATAAAACGTCGCAAACTGGAATAACTAAGCCAGATAATACGTAATGAACAACGATACAACCTACTTCGGACCATACTTTTAGGTAAGGTGCATGGAGAAAAAGGTCCAAGAAGAAGAAGAATATTTCGTCTTCATAATCTACGAAAATCCACCACCGGACTTTTTAAAGCAGCGATAAATACAGCCAAAATAGCCTTGTTAGTGTCTAGTCCGTTATGGATAGGTACCATAAAAGACTATACTAGAAGAAGAAGTACTATAATTCTTACTAGAACTGGTTTATACCTTTAAAGTTTATTTTTTATTTTAATAAGTGGTGGAACTAGTCAAATTCGGTTAACGAAGAGTGAAATGCATAAACAAAAAATATATATCCTTTACCAAACTATTTTTAAAAGAATACTGGAAAAGTTACACAAGTAGATACATTAAAAATTGTTAAATGCCATCGATAAAAAACGAATTACAAACAATAAATGAAAATAATAAACAAGTTTCTATTTCTGTCTAAAAAGCAATAACATACTGTTTAACTAAACTCCTTTTTTATTGTAAGCAATCGTTCAGAAAATTTAAATTTCCACTATTCGAGAAAAATCTATTTTGGACGCAGCATTCACGCGCACTTAACAAATAATTTTCTTCTGGATTTTGTTCGCGTGTTAATCTAAAATTAAATCTACGCCTTAACAAAATATTGAAAATTTTCGGTGCTGTTCATCTGTATTTTTAGTTGATTTATTTTACCACGACTATTTTCAAAGCAACGTAATATTATACTCTTGATTCTTCGCATTTTTGAGAGGTGTGAATGTTTCAAATTTATTTTTAAAACGGACAGATATTAATTATTTGATAAATCGTCCGAGATATGTTTGTAAAGTTGTCAGTCGTTAGTTATTTGAAACACTCCTTTTTATATATATACCTGTATAAATGGATTAATCTTTGAGTTATAAAAATTTTAAAAATCTATTTTGCTAATAATGTTTCTTCTTCTTCTTTTAGAATTATAACCCTGGGTGGAACCTTTGCATATCTGGCTATGTCCTTCCATTGAGACCACACCTGTGCCCTTCTCCTCCATTGTCTTACATTCATAGTTTTCAGGTCGTCTTTTACATCATCCAACATGGATCTCGTTCTGGCTCTTCCTTTTTTTTCGTCTTCCTATCGGCTTTCATTGTAATATTTTCTTTGTTGATTTTGTATATTCTTGTATCTGGACACATGTCTCGGCTATGACAGACCATAGAATTTAATAAAGCTTATCTTTATCAATATCGTGCTCCTCATTCAATTCATTAATCTCGTCGTTTCTCTTCATTTTCCATGTGCCATCTTTCTCTTGCAATGGGCCGTATACTTTTCTCAGTATCTTTCTCCCGAATGTGTTCAATGGCACCACCATATGTTATTACAAACCTAATTAATGTTCTGTAGATAATCTTTTGATTCTTTTATCTAATAACGTCAATGTCACCAATCCTTTATTAGCATAGTGTTTACTATTCCTACTGGAAACACGTGTATTTATTTCGCTACTTACAGAATTCTTTTAATTAATTTCCGTGCCCAGGTATATGAAGGCATCCACACTTTCGATGATATAGTTGTCTATTGAGATATCATTTTCTTTGTCAAGTGTCAGGTTCTTTTAACGGTCATGTTCTTGGTTTCTATTACGCTTATTTTAAACCTTCTTTTTTCCTTGAACACTTCCATTAGTCGTTGCTTCCTTCTACTAATGATAGCTACATAATCTGCATATGCAGTAATAGTGCGTCTCACTCCCACCTTGATGTCAAAAAGGGGGGTCTGTTCTCCATCTTCTCTAACTGTGACTTTTGAAGGTTTGCCTAGGTTAGGTATGCCTAGATTACGATAATTTTCAATACTTTATCTCTTTTAAAACTAGCAAAAGTTTGTTTAAAGTATATACATATATATATAGCTCTATGGCGTATTCATAAGCTTTTCTTGAATTAGTCTTAGTATGAATATATTCTTTGTAGTGACTCTATTTGGTCTAAATTCATTTTGGTAATCACTGATTATATTCTCAGAGTACTCCAACAATCTATTATAGATAATACCGAAAAGAATTTTATATACTACATTTAGCAATGTAATTGACCTATAATTCTGGCATTCCCTCTTATCTACTTTCTTATAATATTGGCTGTATATGGCCAACTACCCATTCCTCCGACATTTGCTCCTTGGTCCATGTTATTATGATGGGATAATAAATTTTTTTCCAGAGTTCGGATCCTCCATGTTTTAATATTTCTTTCCGTCCCTGGCGCTTTACGTCGAGTTCAACTGTTTTAAAACTACGGTCTGAAACCGATTGTAGTCGCAACTATTTTGTTAGCGTCGGCAGCGTAAATGCACGGAGATTTGTCCAAGAGGCAATCCGCCTAAAAGTTTTTAACTAGTCTTCAACCGTTATTTGGAAACCGTTGCGTCGTTGGCGCTCGACCTTATTGTTTTTAAATTTCTTTATTATATGACTCTATGTTGATAAATACATTTTCCCATTCACGTTTTATTTTACACTGCATATATGTTAAATACAATGTGAGGAAAATAAATAGCTGTAAAAATATGTTGTTATGATTATTACTCTACCATTTATATTCTGATTTATTAATTTTATGCCTTCCAATCCTTGAATATATTGGAACTAATGTTTAATTTTATTTCAGCTTCCAAGCGGCAATCAAGGCCTACGGTGTCGCCGACATCGACGTTTTCCAAACCGTCGACCTGTGGGAGAAGAAAGATATCGCCCAAATAACCAATACTCTCTTTGCTCTTGGCAGACAGACCTACAAGCACGCTGAATGGAAAGGACCATACCTAGGACCCAAACCCGCTGACGAAAACAAAAGAGAATTCACTGAAGAACAACTTAGAGCTGGTGAGACTATGATTGGGCTCCAAGCTGGTCAAAACAAGGGAGCTTCCCAAGCCGGACAAAACATGGGTGCTGGTCGCAAAATTATCCTTGGAAAGTAATTTATTTATTTTTTTAACTTTTACACCATTTTTTAATTTGTATACGTAACTTTTATTTTTTAATTTATTATAACAATAAAGTTTATTTTTAACAGTTTTTGTTTTGTTATTTTGTTTTACATCCCAACAATGTCAAATATTCAAATTAAAAATAATTCAAAAATAGTAAAAGTAAATACAGTATCTGCCAAAATATACACTACCGAAAGTGAAAATTGTATTTACTTTTGAATTTACTTGATTAACATGTTCAAAAGCAAAACTTCTAACTTAAATATTGCCCTTTCCTAAATTCCTTTAGGATGTTCTAAAAAAATGCAACAGGTGCTGTTAGATCAAGTGAGTGAGCTGGGTATGCGAAGTCTTGAAAAATTATTCTGTTTTTAAAAAAATATTAACAGTAACTGGATGCACGAGTTTATCTTCAACAAAATAAGGACCAGTAATCACATGCCCAGACACATAACATCAAATGATAACTCGTTCCCTGTAAAATGATTTCTCTACAATGACATCGGGGTCAAATGCAAGCAATGGAAATGTTTGGTTTATTGATAGAAGCTGTGTTTTTAGACTACCGAAAGTGCCCTTGCCCCTCACACAACACACTGCCAATCACAAAATTTCTCAACGATTTAGGCTATTGATTATGTACTTTAGAAACGTTAAATGGGTTTTATTATTTCATATGGTCAATGGACCCCCAAATTTTTGTTATATATACGAAAGTTATTCAAAATTTAATTTCCTATCGAAATGTCATCTTTTAAAGAAAAAAATCGAAGTAAAGAAAAACAGGAACGGAAAACAACTTATATCCTTCTTTTTTAAAATGACGTTTAGTAGAAGTCTTTAGGATTCATAGTATCCGAGATACGATTTTTCAAAGTTTGCCACTCACACCATTTTTGGGCCATTTTCTTCATTTTTTCGCAAATATTTCTCTATAATTCTTTTCTACGCAATTTTAGGTATAGGCAATGTCACATTAAATAAAAAGAAAAAATACTTACATTTAAAATGGTTTACTGTAGAAGATACTAGGACTAATTTTAAGAAACATACGGTTATGTAGGGGTTGTAGTTAAATATTATTAGAATTTCACTTGTAATAATATAAAAACAAAATCACTTAAACAGCAAGAGAAAAAAAAACATTATCCTAAGGTTGATGTTATGAGAATGGTAAGTGTTCACCTCTCCCTATCTGCCATTTACCTGCAGCCCCTTTTAAAGGGTGTAGAATGAAGGTCGCCTATAACTAAGTAAATATACACGCAGTTGCTCGAAAGTTGTAACCCTTAGGCCGCCTCCCTTGAACACCTTTTGGAGTTAAACAAGTAACAGAGAGTTGAGTTTTGGTTCACGGTTTGTTTCACTTAGTTTAAGTCACTGATCTGTGGATAAGATGCGCACTTTGTAACTGGTCGTTTAAAACAACCTCTGTTATTTTTAATTGTCACTTCACGAACTATTTCGTCACTACATGCATATAATCGAGTCACTCTACCCAGGCACTATCTTAAGGGTTCAGTCCCATCTTTCTGCACGCGTCTCTAGGCTTCTAATTTTAAGAAGACTGTTTTTTTCCACTTAACTCACTGCTGGAGGGATGAAATGTATTCCTTGGACCACCTAGTCCAATACCTTCAAATCTAAATCATTTTTTGTAGCCTTTCTTCAGCCAAACTCCTTCAAAGTGGGGTGATAGTGGCGAAATAAACTGCCAATTAATACCTTCTGTAGTTAAATTGTCAATAATAGTTGAACTCGAAGTTTCAAAAAATTTGGCACTCATTTTTTGCGCCAACGAATGTACTACCATTGTCCGAAAGGATAAAAGTGCAGTTTTCCGTGTCGAAAAATAAAGTGTTTTAGCGTTGCTAAAAAACTTTTCGTGATCAAACTGCTCACGATCTTTAAATATATGGCCTTAGTTGCTAAACAGATTAATAAAGCTGTGCAGCCCTTGATAGTTTTATAATTTTGGGTGTGTCGATCCTTTACCAAAAAAGGTCCTGCATAATCAAGTCTACAGTTGTAGAATGGGCCTATTTAAGAGGTAAATTACCCATAAGATAGGTTTCTAATTTAGGAGCCACCTTGCAACAAATAATGCAATCGCGATCGATTTTGCAAACCACTTGATGTCCATAATGGGACAGAATTTTATACGAATGGAAGTTAATAGTAGTTGAGGACCGCAATGAAATAAGGTAAGATACCTCATTTCATACAAGAATAGTAGTAAAGTGGTGTTTAGAATCCAGGACAATGAGATGTTTTTTATCGTAACAAAAATCAGAATTAACTGTCTTCCGCCAACGTGGAGTATATTATCCTTATCGATAAACGGATTAAGAGTAAGTAGTTTAGAGTCAACGTTACCCATGTCTTTTAAAGTGTGCCAAATTGTAATAAAACGTTTCGTTTTGTACTAGTCGAATTAAATAAAAACATTGATCAGATAAAAGGCATATATCGAGCACAGTTTAATTAAATCTTGCCCAAGTACTTTCGATCCCTAGATCATCTTCAGGGGCATTTCGTCAATTGTGGCCACAATAGGCCACAATTGACGAAATGCCCCTGAAGATGATCTAGGGATCGAAAGTACTTGGGCAAGATTTAATTAAACTGTGCTCGATATATGCCTTTTATCTGATCAAAGTTCATTTATTCGAGCATTCAACCTTATATTTAAATAAAAACAGTTTTACAACTTAGAATATTTCAGTAATGACGTCCAATTTCATGTAAACTCTTGCGAGCGGAGCTGATGATGGTCCGAAGTTCAGGGAGTTCAGAAGGTTTGAATGTTCATTGGGTCAATGAGTTTTTGATTAAAATATCCATGATGGGCCATAAAACCACAAGTCAGAATTGATAAGTGATAAAGAAGAAATTCCTCTTGGTAAAAGATCAGCGATATTTTCAAGTGTATTCAAGTAACGCGAACGTGTGAGATTCGATTAAAGTTTGAATTTGAGAAACTCTATCTGCCACAGTCGTCTTTAAACAAACTGTTACAGTTTTATATGTACATGATGTACGTGAGGATGTGTTTTAAAAGGAACGTGGTTTTGGAGCAAAGTAGATGGCAACGAAAACTTTCGAAGTTTTTCAGGTGAACGGATATAAATGCAAGCACCATATGCAGTGGTGGATGCATCTGAAAAACCATGTAACCAGGAGAACGGACTTCGTCCCAAGATATTTTTAATTTCCACAGATCGTGGAGAATAATTTTAGCTGTTATAGTGATAGCCGAAAGCAAACCTAATGGATCAAATATTTTTGTACCTATTGTTTAATAAATAATATACCATTATATACACAAGAAGTTCTTGCTTCTATGTAAGTTTTTTAAGCCATGGAATACACTCAAACACTGAGATTTTTCCCTTTTACTCTGTAAATAAAAATAAATCAACAACGAGAATCTGAATTGGTTTTCTCTTGTGTTCGTTTAATTCGCGATTGAAAACAAAGTATCTGACCTCTGGCGGAATAAATTTAAACTACTAAAAGTGGTATAAACAAACAGACAGCAGTTGATTTGAATAGAAATATTAAAATTTTTTAGTAAATTTCAGCATTATGACTACGTTAAAGTATTTTTAATCAAATCGATATTGTTCTGTTCCTCCCCTATTGCGAAATAGGGAAAGATATGTCCCTATTTCTCTTTCCTAAACTTTTATTTATTTATTAACGGGTATACCATTTACATTGAAACAAATATAATATATAAAATTTTTCAAAGTAAGCATAACATTGGAAAATAATTAGTAAAGTTTAACAAAAACTAATAATTAACTTGAATACAAACTACTCTGAGATAGCGCGT
>NW_027313797.1:0-19505 GCF_040954645.1 Diabrotica undecimpunctata
CGCGCTATCTCAGAGTGTATATTCGATTCGATTTATTTTATTTAATTATAATATATATGTGTGAGTGTTTATATGTTCACTTAAAGTAAAAGTTCACTTCATGTAATCGGCAAATTCAGAATTGGATTTTCATAATTATGTAAATTAGTATATTTAAAATATAAGTCATTCCAATGAAAAGAAACCTTTCATTGAAATAACAGCAGGGTAAATCTCTCTACCTGCCTTTTTGATAATTAATTTTTGTAACAAACAAAAAATGTCATTAAAAAAAATTATAGTTTGTCATTAAATGTCATAGAAAGTTTCTTTGTCTCGTATATTTTGTACAAAATTACGGAATTTGAAAGTAAGTGTTTTTTTGTGATAAGAAGTATACACTTTAAAGTTAAATATAAGTCTCATATCATATTATATTAAGATTAATTTTTAAAAGTCACTGCAACAGTGTGAACGATACGCTACTGAATGCTAAGCTAGGAAGTCAATGAGCAATTTATCTCTCTTTATATTACGACAACGTTGATCTACTATTCCTTTCTACCGGTCCTAGAATGCGATGTTGTCATGTATGACTTTTACAAAGAATATTATCGTACTTTAGATGTTTTCTATATATAAGTATTGTATATAAATATAATATTATACACAAATATTGATGTTACTAAATACATTTTATTATATACCTTAACAAATACAAAACGATCATTAATATGATAATTTTGCTGCATGTCAAAGAATCGGAGAATTTACTGCCTACAAATTTGATTTTCAAGTATAGTCTATGCTAATAAACATTGGAAAAAGTGATCGAAAATTGGGCCTTCAGATTAGTCTACGTCAGAGCCACCCATGGCGGTCATATACCAGATATCGTATTTAAATTATAATGCCAAAAGATTATATTTTTCGAATAAAGTCAATTTTATGTCAAATAATAAAAATCATATTTATTTTATTCCATTTAAAAGTCCTATACCTCTATAAAAACACCGTTTTGATCTCTATGATTACTAAACTCCTCTATTATCAAACACTTAGCAGGTCTAAATATGGCAGTATAAAATTTTTTCTATAATCTTGTAATCTGGTTGCCATGAAAATAAAATAAAAACGAGAGTTTTATGAAAACCAGAACAACACTAAATACGTCTCTGTTTAACAATTTAGC
The DNA here is from genome assembly GCF_040954645.1 of Diabrotica undecimpunctata. Lineage (NCBI taxonomy): Eukaryota > Metazoa > Arthropoda > Insecta > Coleoptera > Chrysomelidae > Diabrotica > Diabrotica undecimpunctata. The sequence goes on from NW_027313797.1 coordinate 1,172, forward strand.
AAATAACTGAAGTGATTCCAAATAATTTTCCTAATAACTACAACGGCAGTAATATAGGACCAAAGTTTTAATAGAGCCATTTATCCCTTGTTCAATCTGGCGTTACAAACTGGTTAATTGGAAAATGTACGCCCAAACAGCGTCTAAGGGCGTCGTTGTCCGAGGGATAACTTCGTTACGCCTATGGGGTGTAATGTACTGACAAAGATTAGGGTCCGGCTTCTAGGATGACCATTATTGTATGTCACCTTAGATGGTTTATTCCTGTGTAGTATTTAAATGGCATAGAAGGCGGTATTGGGAGCGGACGCGTGATTTTTTTTCACAGACTAGGTTATGACGAAAGGTGTAAAAGGGTTACATAAACCAAAAAGTGAAATGAAAGGCACAGTGCAAGCTTGAGGATACAAATAAAGAATTTATTTCTTCTAGTTCTTTTTAATATAAATCTGTAATATAGACAATTATTTTACCTCTGTTTCGTAAATAAGACGATAAACATAATCTTAATTTATTTTTTATTGCGGTTCTCCCACGTCTTTTATGACTCTCCAATCTTTTAGTCTAATATGTAGACTGTAGACATTTTTTATTTTATTATAAAACCTCATAAATGTCCAGGTTTTTCCTAACGCTTTCTTAGGCGGTGGAAAATTATATATATATATATATATATATATATATATATATATATATATATATATATATATATATATATATATTGTTGTGATCTGCTTTATGATGTTTTATTGTTAATTAACAATAATTTAATTAATCCAATTATTTAATTAATTAATTCACTCAGAGTCATACAAATCAATTACTATTAAAAATTCTCAGGGTGCTTCTTAATTTTACTTTAATCACTTTAAATGAAATCGTAGGCTTCCACGGCCAGAGTCAGAATTATAGTTTATTCGTCTTCCGGGTTTGGACCGTGTCATTTGTGAGTGACCCAAAAGTGGGTTCATCTCGACGTTTCGCTACAATTGTATGTAGCTTCTTCAGGAGAACAAAAAAGAAAGAAAAAAGAAGAAGAAAAAGAAACAAAAGACAAGAAGATGGGTAGTTAGCAACGGTAACTCAGTTACTCAACGCAACCAGAGGCGAATACTAACTACCAAGATGGGCATTTGGTCACAGTAACTCAACTACTCAACGCAGCCAGAGGTGAAAACCAAATGCCAGGACAGGGATTCACGTCCAACAGCTCAGAACACTAACGCGTCGAGAGGCAGGGAGTGAATCCGACGATTACTCCGCTACCGCTCTATTTATAGTCGCGGTGACCTGTCGTGTCGGGACGTATCGGCACACTCCGTGGCGCGAACGTCAAGAAGCGCGCGCTGGCCAATCATGTGGCTGCATCGTGGTAGCGGGACCGGACGGTGGCTCTAGACTGGGATTCCAGATGGGAGACAAGTAGTATCCCATAGTAGTAGTATCGAGAGGAAGGATACTACTTGTCTCCCATCTGGAATCCCAGTCTAGAGCCGCCGTCCGGTCCCGCTACCACGATGCAGCCACATGATTGGCCAGCGCGCGCTTCTTGACGTTCGCGCCACGGAGTGTGCCGATACGTCCCGACACGACAGGTCACCGCGACTATAAATAGAGCGGTAGCGGAGTAATCGTCGGATTCACTCCCTGCCTCTCGACGCGTTAGTGTTCTGAGCTGTTGGACGTGAATCCCTGTCCTGGCATTTGGTTTTCACCTCTGGCTGCGTTGAGTAGTTGAGTTACTGTGACCAAATGCCCATCTTGGTAGTTAGTATTCGCCTCTGGTTGCGTTGAGTAACTGAGTTACCGTTGCTAACTACCCATCTTCTTGTCTTTTGTTTCTTTTTCTTCTTCTTTTTTGTTCTCCTGAAGAAGCTACATACAATTGTAGCGAAACGTCGAGATGAACCCACTTTTGGGTCACTCACAAATGACACGGTCCTTAATCACTTTACTTTATATATCTCTTCGAGTGGGTTCAGTATCTCCTAGTTGCTCAATCGGGATAGAACAGGAAACGGAACTAACATTAAAACAACATAAATATGCACACAAATTATTATTTATTTTCAATGAGCAAAACGTTGAATATTAATAAATAACTTTTGTGGGCAATTATCTTTCCCAACAAACTCCTATACTCTAAATTTAATTTTAATTACAAACTATCTATTGATCTGTTTTTTATAATAATATCCACAAAAAAAATTGACCATATAAAATATAATTTATTCACAAAAAAATAACTCTTTGAAACTTGGAATCTTAGTTCGTATGTTTATATTTGATTTTAGCTTTAGAATATCTTCATCTTCATTCATCTTTCCCACTAATTTTCGATTTAGAAAATTTCCAACATAATATTTAAAACAAATAAACTACTTTCACTCAAATTACTTTTCAGAAACCATTAACAATTTTGCCGTTTTCAACAGAAATAAAATTCCAAATTCTTGTTATCTCATATCTAAATCTAATTCTTATTTACTTTCGAAAAATGCCCACCGCAAAATACAATTACAAGTTTATTCTTAAATCTATAATTATACGAGGTTCCATTGTCCTTTCACTATTCACTCAGTCTTTCAAGGAAAAACTGTTCCGTCACAGAAATAATGTCTTCTCTTATTCTAACTATTACAAATAAGTACAGGGTTGTATTTTAACTTATATGCCCGCGGTATATTAAAATAATAAAAAAATTCTTTATTCTATTTCTGATCGATAAACTGATCCATAACAATATATATATATATATATATATATATATATATATATATATATATATATATATATATATATATATATATATATATATATATTTAGGGATTCTACAGTATTCACTGCCTTCCCTCGCTCAACCGTTTCCATCTCTCTCTGTTGTTCCATTCTCCATCGTTTAGGTCTCTCTTACTCATGGCGTCGTCTACTTCGTTCCTCCAGGATTTTTGGGGTCGTCCTCTTTTCCTCCTTCCTATGGGGCTCCATTCGGTTATTCTCTTATTTCGGAAAATTATATATCAACAAATATTACCAGGCCATGAATTTTATTTTCAAACAGTATTATTGCTTTCATCTTAACAAATACTGCTAAAGTGTCCTGCATTACACTGCATCGTTAAAGGAGAATTTTTCATCAATTTGCTGTCTGTTCTGTGTAGTTTTTTGGGATTTATTTTGTACAATAACAAATAGGTCAGTAATAAGGTTTATTTTGTATACATCATGTAGTATACCGGTTATTTATTATGATCACTTATTAATAAAATCAATTATAAGTATTATATTGGTACACATCATTATCAATATCTCTGTACAAATAGTTGCACAGCTACTAGGCCTATATTACTATATACTTTGTATTTTTTAAAGTGTCACTAATGGCAAGTACTTAGTTCCGTGTATTGACAGGTCAGGGTCATGTCACTGTCTTGCCATTTACGGGCTTGTCTTTTGTCGGTATTCGAGGTAAGCAGTCGAGCCACACTACGCCCAACCGACGATGTTGTTCCAAGGATTATATCTTAGAATTCTTTTCAGCATAATAAACAATGGAGCCATATTATAGTCCGTCTAGAAAGTATCCGGAAAAAAGAAAGCAGAATTATAATTTTACGGTATTTATTTCTATCACTTGAAATATAAAATTTTAACAAATAATTCATCTCATTTACTTATGCAACCTCCATTTGAATCTAAACACTTAACTAAACGTCCAGGTACACCGGAAACTAGGTCAAAGCCATAATTTTCGGTAATGGTGTTCCAGTCCTGTAAAACTGATCGAACCAAAACTTCTTTATCTCGTGGCGCTGCTCGTTGCACTTCAATCTTCATCAGTCCCCATATGTTCCCCGTTCAACGGGACTAAGATCTGGAGATACTGCTGCCCACGGAATTGTTGCCAATTCGTGTTCTTGCATCCAAGCTTGAGTATAAGCAGAAGTATGGCATCTTGCATTATCTTGCTGAAAACGTCACCCCTCTGGATATAAAACATGAGCCGTTTCAAGAAGAAAACCATTTAGGATGTCACAATATTTCGCACTATCAACAGTACTATTAACTATGTGTAGCATCACGCTGAGATATTGGTCCACAAACCATTATTTTAATGGGAAATTTGAACGGTAACATTTTCTCTTGATAGAACTTTTAGATGATTTGCACCAAGCTGGAAACAACTTTCATCAGATATAAAGACATTATTAAAAATTATCTTCTCGAAAACGTTGACAAAAATCTATTCTTCGTTGCCTTTGCAGAGGTGTCATTGTAGGGATTTTTTTTGGATTCCTTGATATGTAGCTTTTTAAGTAACATGAGGACAGTTTCTGGGCACACTTTTATTCTTCGTTGATATCCAAATCTGTTCTCTAATTTCTCGGCGCGGATTTTGTTGTCCTAAAGCCACTAAAGCATTTAAATTGTTTCTGCGAATCTTACGCGGTCTACAAGAAACTGGGCTATGTCTCATATCTAAGTCATTTTTTATCCTCTTTATTGTCTCATACACTGCACTTTTTCCGAGTTCAGTCAATTGCAATAATTTTTTAACGTTTCGGATACCCTTTCTATACGAATATTCCACCACTTTTCTTTTTTCTACTTGCGACATTATTTTACAAATCTTAGGTCTGTTTACAAACAACAATATTTGACAGATGGTCTTGTCATGCGATTTTGTCCATAACCTACTATCTGCACAACCTACTTGATGCATTACTTTTGTCTTAAAATGTTACAAAAAGGAAATCTATTAAAATTAGGAAAAATATAAAATTCCGAATACTTTCTATACGGACTATATATAGCATCGAATATTAGTTGAAGCTCTGTGTCGTTGCAGCCATTTTTTTGGATGGGAAAATAAAACCACGTATTATTTCATAAGATGGTGTAAACTGGTATAGATTTGTGGCATTTGAAAATTCTTTAAAATATACATTGAAATGTATTGAAATCCCCTCGTATTTGCTAAAGCAATCGAAGAATATTTTAGTGTATTTCATTTCCCAATCGTACGAGTTAAAACTTAAATAGTTATTTCGTTCTTTTTACGTCGCCGAAGTTAATGTAAATCATTTTATAGTTTTGTTTATATTTCACAAGATACGTATTTTATCAGTATTCTTTGATCGAAGCCTCTTATAGGATATTCTGCGTTACAAATAAATATTCCAGTTTATATGTTTGGTTTATGATACGCGCTATCTCAGAGTATTTAAAAATAATTCTTCTTCTTCTCGTGCCACTCCTAGCGGAGATTGGAAATCATCATGGCCACTGCGACTTGTTAGCAGCGCGCCTAAAAAGTTCAATCGAACTACACCCGAACCATTCACGTAGATTACGACGCCACGATATTTTTCTCCTTCCCACACTTCTTTTGCCCTTAATTTTGCCCTGCATGATATTTCTTAAAAGTTCGTACTTTTCACCTCTCACAATGTGCCCCAAGTATTCCATCTTTCTAGTTTTTATCTCATTTAGAATTTCGCATCTTTTGTCTAAAGTTTGGAGTACTTGCGTGTTAGTGACGCGGTCCATCCATGATATTCTGAGAATGCGCCTATAGCACCACATCTCGAAAGCTTCGATGTTTTTTGTGGTCAACTGTTTTAGTGTCCAAGCCCCTACTCCATACAACAGGGTAGAAAAGACATAACACCGCAGCATTCGTATTCGTAACTTTATATTGATATCACGATTGCAAAAGAGTTTGCGCATTCTATTAAAGACTGATCAGCGATTTCTATTCTACATCTGATCTCTTTTGTTTAATCAGTATCGTCTGTGATCCAAGCACCTAAATATTTATAACAGGACACACGCTCAATCGTTGTATTGTCTATTACAAGATTAGCTCTGATGTTCTTTGATTTCGTGATTACCATAAATTTAGTTTTTTTCAAATTAATTTTCAAGCCGTAACTGTTACAGTATATATTGAGACTTTGAACGAGATGTTATAGTTCTACTAGCGTTCCCGTTAGGAGAACCGTATCGCCAGCATACCTTATATTGTTGATCGTCTTGTCGACGATCAACAATATAAAAATAATTGCTCATATGGAAATGTACTATGAAGTGACAGCAGCAGTTGGATGCTTGGTATTGAGCAGTTTTACAGTTTTTGAAGATGGCCTCATGTTGCCATTGTGCTGTGCCTGTTTCAGTCTTTGAAGGAAAGTTTTCAAGGTTTGTGTTCCAGCAGGTGCTGGCTTCCGCCCTCATCTTCTTATTCCTGGTCGTCATCCCGGATCTGCCCGCAGTATAATTTCGGCATATTTCCAGTTCCCGAGGTTTTTCTTGTTGTTTTTATTTGCTCTTTTATCCAGGAGATTTATGTAAGTATCCATTTGTTTCATTTTTTTGTAGTTGCCCTAATCCGACCCCTTGCCCTCAACTTATCCACGACCCATCTCTCCAAACAAACCCTGAGTGCCGTTCGCACAGTATCGTTTATTTTGTTTGCCCTATCTTTACCCCAGTAACTTCTGTCCTAATTTTTCAAAACCCTATAATTATACCCTATGAGGTAGGCAAAATATTATGTTACAGCTTCCTATCTTGTAATATGGAATAGTTGTTGATAGCCGGAAGTTTTAACTTTGTTATCCCATGAACTTGGATCTTCAGGAATGCGAGTTAAATACTAATAACGTGGAATAGACTTCCATAGTATTTCTCCATCTTCAATTTATTTTTATTGAGAGACAATTTAATATTTCCTTCCTTTCCACCATACTTTTTGTATTAAATAGTTATAGTTTCTTATTTTGCTTTGTCATGCTCATTTAATAAAAATTGTTTAATAGTTAAATTAACTTGTAATGGCCAGTTTCACAATCAGTGGTTAACCGTAGGAGTTAAGTAACCTTTACCCCTAATTTAACTGACAGATGCCGTTTCACATTCACAAATTCGGTTATGGTCACTTAACCTTAGGTTTCGTTTTATTTTTCTTATGTTGATAGGAAATTATAGGCAATAATCAGATTTTTATGGAATATTGTCAGTAAATATTCTGGACATTGACCAGTAAAGATGAGTTATGACACATTTGTCACGTTAGATCGAAAACAATTACTATTCTCATTTTCAAGTTTTGTTCTAGTGTGGTAGTTTGTTCTAAGTTGTGGTTGTTTGTTTTTTTCAAGTTAAAATTAAAATTATAAAATGAAACCCACAAAAATGTTTAAGAGATGTATCTTCAATTTGCTCCAAAATATTTTCAACTGTGTTCTTTGAGAATCTAAACCGACAGAAAAAAATCTTCATGGTCTAGTTCTTCAAAATGATTTGTTCTGTATCTAATGATTCTTGGTCTGCCAGCTTCCTCGTCACTGCTAAAAGCATTTACATCATATAAATCGATATCTAATTAATTAATAATTTACATGTCTGTCTATACTCTGTCAATGTCAACAAAACGAAATTCGAAATTAGGTTAGGATATCCTGGTCAAGCTCTAAACCACCGCTTTTACTTTGGGTTAAAGATTTTGTAGGTTAACTACAACTCGAGCTGTTGACAACGCGCTATCTCAGAGTTATTTCAGGGTAACCGCTGGTTATCTCTTAACCGCAAGGTAACTTTACTTTGTGAAACCGGTCGTAAAGAGTACTCTAGTGACTTAGACATATGACACATTGCATGTCACGATTGAGCCTGTAGTAGCAAATATACGTCTTTAAAGCCTCTTTGGCATGCCGCCATGTTTAACTTTTCTTTGTCATCGTATTCTATTCGTTAAACCTTCTCACATGAGACCTCATATGTCACGATCTAACAGGTCGTTCTACCCTCACCACAAAAAGTGTCAACTATGAGCAGAATAAACCTTATGTTTTGGTGGAGGAGTAATTGCCAATTTTCGTCTGCGCATCCATCAAATCTCAGATTTTGAGGCAGTTCTCTTGCAACCTATATACTTACACTGTTGAATATATCCATTATTTTTGTAAATATAAATTATTATACCGACTGCATCTCCAATAGTATGGAATTTTCCGACTTTCATAATTCGATTAAAATATCCTGTGAACAAACAACATCAGATATGCAGATGACATCATAGTATTTGCGAACAATTTAGAAGACCTACAAGTTCTTATGAACAAAATCACCTATTACAGTCAACAATATGGACTCAATATAAACGTTAAGAAGACAAAGCTTATGATAATTAGCAAGAAAAGAATAACAGAAGGTCAACTCTACGTCAACCAATCCCCTGTAGAAAGAGTGACGCACTAAAACGTCCTCGGCGCCATAATAAATAAAGAATGGACCAAGAACCAGGAGATTAATGCACGCATCGGAAAAGCTAGATCCGCCTTCAGTCGGATGGGGGCCTTCTTCGAGAGTCACAACCTCTCTATTGCTACAAAAGTAAAAATGCTGCGATGCTACGTCTTCTCTGTCCTTTTTTATGGTGTTGAATCGAGGACCTTGAACGAAGATATGTGCAGAAAACTGGAAGTATTTAAAACTCTGACCACCATCAAATCTCGAAAGTTACAGTTCATCGGACATATTATGCTAAATGAATTCAGATATGCTATCCTTCGAGCCATCCTGCAAGGAAAAATATTTGGAAAACGAGGTCCAGGTAGAAGAAGAAGATCTTGGTTAAACAACCTCAGAATCTGGTTCAATACAACATTTGTGCAGCTTTTCCGCGCTGCTGCAGATAAGATAAATATTGCCATGATGATTGCCAACATTTGTAACGGATAGGCACATCAAGAAGAAGAATTATCTGCTCAAACTATATAATCTAATATATATTTTCATCAATCTATTTCAAATAATACACATTTACTTTAATTTGCTTGTCTCAAGATCTGCTGGAACGACTCTGTCGAACTAGTTTACTCAGTTACGACTATGGAGTGTAATGCAGTGGCAGAGATTAGGGTCCGGCATTTTACGACCTAATTTATGCACTATTTAGAGCTGGAGCGGGGCGCTCTAAGACACGAAGCAAATTCAATATTTCGCACGATGCTCTTGTATATGGAGCCATTTGTTGTTGTTGCCTTGCCAGTAAACCGATTTTACGCCGGACTGAGATGCTGAAATAAGAGCAGATCGTGTCGGGTGATAACTTTACAATATAGTAGGAATATTATGTAAAATTATAGAGATTGGAATTTATATAATACAAATGCATGAAATGCTAGATTTCTTTTCAAATATTTTGAATATTCAAGGCATTTAAGCTATAGACAACTCGAGTTAAAATTAAAAAGAACTTGATTTAAAAACAAATACAATGGTATTTGAAAGACGAAAATATGTTATTTTTAAGTAACCCTAGCAAGAAATGAATTTGCTTTCAAATCGTGATTTTATGCATTTTCCAAGTATATTAAGGCATATGAGTTTTTCTATTTTCCTATATTTTTCTACGGCGATTTTCAATGTAAATAAATTGTCTATGGTGGATCGTCCAATTCTAAACCCAACAAGATTTAACTTCAGGTAAATATTAGGTTTAAAACATTAGTGTTTTAACCCTTTGTAAGGCAGAAATATTTTTTGGTAACATAAACAAATCCTTACGCGCTATCTCAGAGTGAATAGTCCATTATTGCACTTTCATTCATCTTTTCATTTTATCTTCACTCCTTGTTGGTTTTTTAAGGTGGCTGCAATTTCGACCACAGCCTGATAAGGTAGGTTGGCTTTGGTACATGTAGTTGTGGTTCCATAATCGACCATAGTAAAAACACTTTAATTAAACATTTTTATTGTGAACTAATGAAATACATAATGAAACCTGACAATCTGAGCATTTAATACTTCAAAGTTTTGGCTTCGCTCTCGTTGAATAGAGTGCACAACGTCTCGATGTTCCTTTTTCTGGCATGTGATTGCCAACATCGCCTAGTCTCACCGTGTTTTCAACGCTAACAATATTATGTGTTATCTCCATTTATTGCATATTATTGACTCTAGTTTACTTCTTTCTCTTGTTACCTTAGGTCCTGGCTTCTTTCTGTTATGGTGAAATTCTTCCACTTCCAAAATACAGGTGACTCATTCGTTTCGATTTAATAGACCTCATTTTCACTGTAGTCTTATCAGTTATATATGAATTTACCACTGCTGCATCAATTAAATAGTAAATAATTTACATACACCATCTTCGGGATTTCCCTAAAATTGAACAAGAAGCATGAAGTTGATCAAATAGATTCACTCCATCCATAAAGCGATTGTAATCACTTATGGCTTTTTGAAAACTTGACACTTTCTTGTTTACCATTCGCTTTTTTTTGAAAAACTATAGTAATCTTAAGTGGATTATGCATAGTACTGCCGACTAGAACGCATTTGCGCTCCCGTTCTTTCCACTTAACAATAGACATATCATTGGACATGAAATAATTGGTTCTCCAATTTTTATTGTTTTGTCCTTTCTTATTTGTGTTGGAAAGCCTTTAGGATTTATTCCGAAAATTTCCACAGCAGAACAAGTCATAGGTTAACATTTTCTTATAAAAAGGAAAACTTGAGAAAAACTATCGAAATAAATGCAGTAGTTTCCGCTTTTAAGCAACTCGGTAATGTCCAATACCGTTTTAGCCTCTGAACTATATTTAGCATATTGTGTTTGAAATTTGCCTTTATATATGCTAAATTTGTGCACATATCCAATTTTGCAGCATGCAATGACCCCGACTTTAAAGTCTCTTTTTAGGGGCTTTTTCGGCAAATATTGTTTGAGGGAACTTCGCTCCTTAAAGCAACCATAATTTCGTCTACAGCGACATTTCCACTTGTATAAAAGTTTTCTTATAAGTGTTGCAGCAGTTATCTTATCAAATCGTTTTTGCGTAAAGATTTACGAAACTTTTGGCACGCGCATGTTGATATCTGTTGACCAATAATGTCTCAAACTAGGTACACAGCTCGCCAGCTACACAGTAAGTTTCGCCACATACAAAACACCACTCTAATTTTTTATTTCTTCACGTGACAGGTTCGTTCCTGCTTATCGCCTACTGCTGATGATGTCAGATCCTAGAGTTTGGCAATCGCTTTTGTCTCGTTAGGCTTATCAGAGATGTAGGACATTAAATGCTGATTATAGTACAAAAAATTAAAGAAACTAAAATTATATAAAATACATTTCTCTTTGTATTTATTTTTGGGCAATCTTCATTTAGATGCTATTGCAGAATTATTACCCTTATTCTTCAAGTAAGCAAAGCCATGCCAAAAATAATTATTAAACGGCTGAAGAACCTTCTACTCCCAGAGATAGTCGAAGAACAGTGCGGATTCGTACCAGAAAAAGAAATGCGGGAGTAGATACTGAACAACAGACAGATAATGGAAAAATTTAGAGAACACAACATAGAAATGATGCTCTTTTTGTAGATTACAAAAGGCTTTCGATTCAGTAAAATGGGATCCCTCTGATATATAATGAAAAATATAGAAGTACCTAACCACTTAGTTAAAATCACAACCTTGTAACGATTATGTTGCCTACCAAATAGGGTATTATTATAGGGGGTTGAAAATTGGGGACAGAAATTATTGGGGCGAAGATAGGGCAAGCAAAATAAATCGAAACTTTTGCGGACGGCTACTTAGGGGTTATTTAGAGAACTGGGTCGTGGATAAGTAAATGGCAAGGGGGTTGGGATTGGGGCAACTACAAAAATGAAACAAAGGGGTACTTACATAAATCTGGAACAAAACACAATACAAGAAGGTTCTCAAGCTATTTAAAATAGACACAGCTTTGAAGAATCTTCCTGCTGGATAAAAGAAAAGGTTCTTCCTTCCTAAAAACACAAAAAGGGTTATAAAGTTAGTTAAGAGAAATAAACAAAATTGTTTAGGAAAAAAAATTTAACATTTATTGCTTTCTCACCCCAAACAGTTACAAATATAGATAATGACAATAAAATACAAGATATCAAATACAAATTTACTATGCTCTATCAGTTTACAAACTCTTGAAGTTGGAGATACTACAAAACTTACAATTATTGTTAGTGGGCGATAATTTGTAGCAGAAATAAATTATTACAAATGAAAAAATAACTTTTTAAGTGAAACTATGCATACAGGTTAAGCTTTTTCTAAAAAAAAAAACCAAACAAAAACAAGATCTGTTATGATTAGCTATTTACCAAATGTCAAAAAAATAAAGTTAGCTGTCAGATGTCAATATTAAATTTTAAAACTGAGAACAATTAATATGACAGCTAAGAGCCAGACCCTAACATCTATAATTTTAACTATTACAATTTCTTAAACTGTTATGAAAGCAATTATTATTAAAAAATGTTTATTTTTCCTTTAAAAATCAACACAAAAGAGTTACCTAGATTTCACTAAAATTTCTTTAAAATTTCTGGGGTTAGGAACTGGACACACTCTCTGCCACACGAACAAACTCATCTCCAACCTGCGAAAATATTCTGCAACGTCTTCTTCGGACAAACAAATTGAGGCTGAAAGTTGTTCACTGGGACGCAAATTTTAGACTCGGTTTCTCAACAAACTGGAACACATGTGGGTACCTTTCAAATCTGTTGGAAAGGCCGAAAATTTCTTAGATACAAATCTTTTAGGTGAGAGACGACACAAAACAAAAACAGTGATTACTCTTATTAGAACTGATACATTACATTGAGTAAAATCACCTTTATTAAATTAAATAGCCAAATATATGGCCTAGGAGGACAAATTCGTTAATTTTGGCCATTTAATTTAATAAAGCGATAGCGGCTTTCGCTAAAAGATTATATCTTTTACATAAAATCACCTTTTTTAGACAAATTTGCCGGTTCTCGACGCCGATACTCACAACGTCTTGACTGTTCAAAGATTCTTAAAAATCTTATTTTAACTTCACATAAAACTTAACACTGCTACAACAGTACACATTTTCTCATGATAGAAGACAAAAAGACACAAAACATTACAAATTTGAAGAAAAATTTGGACTGACACTGAAACTGCACCTGACAGCGGCCTCAGCGAGAGTCATGTAATTCTCTTTCCCGCAAAACCTTCTCAGCGATATAAAAGAATGTTCATTTCAGGCGCAATATTGAGTGGCTTAATGATCAAAGAAAATACAAGAAAATACGTATCTGTGATATGTAAACAAACTTTAAAATTTGTTTATTATCGACTCCAACGATGCAAAAGGAAAATACTTTTTCGGTATTTAAATACATACGGGGTGATTTCAATACGTACGAAATAATATAAAAATGCTACAACCTAATAAGAAATCCGTATGATAAAACCTCAGCTAAAGTTAAAATACACGGAATATGATGAAAAGTTTGCCAATGTGAGTCCATAATACTAATATGGAAAATGATTCGATACTTACAATCTGAAGTAGTTTTTATTTAATACAGTTGTTGAATTTTGGGCTACCGGTTTCAATGCTTACAATATTTGCCCCATTATTAGGTCCCAGTACGTTATTTTTATAAAAATAGGCTAGACCAAAGGAAGACTCTATAAAGCCGTCCATATGGCACAGGATCCCAGCTAATGGAGGCAGCAAGCCAATAATACCACGCCCTGAAAGGGCTTAAAGAATAAGGTGGAGAAGAGGACTCTTCATTTATGTACATCGAAGTCGTAAAGTTATTAATAAACGAGGTAATTTAATAAATATGCTTGGTCATATTTTTTTTTTAATTTAAAAAGTATCAATCGACAAAAAATTGTAGGAAATCGCAATGCAATAATTTAAGTAAAATTATTTTGTCAAATAGTTGAAAATAACGGATATATTGAGCAAAACGGTTCTCCGCGAATCTCAATATGGCGGCTAACAATGTGACGTAATTCAGTAGCGATTTTAAATTTACACTACTATTGATCCCCCCAAAGTATAGAATAGTACAATTTAGGGTAGTTCGCCATGTAAGGTTATATCTTTTTTTCGACTGGACTATGAAGTCCTTTCTATTAAAGTTTAGTAATAACTTTATTTTAAACAGGAAGTTAAATTCTATCAAGTAAATATTAAGAAACCGACATAATCAAATATTTCAGTTTGATTGGATAATTTTCTTTGTAAACTCCTTTACTTAATTTTTGCTTCAAGCTTAAATACACTGTTTAGAAAAAAAAACCTTATTATCCTTTTGACTACGTTATCTGCAAGAGATAAATTGTTAAACGCAAACGAGCTGCAACAAATTATTGTTTCAATATTTTAAAGTGCCCGAGGACCTAACTCTGTTGAAAATTCTACCATGTTGTGTAAGAGGAGCGGCGTTTGAGCAATTTCCTAAAGATAAATAGATTGTTCTGCCATCTTTCAGCTCTAAATATTAACAGAGTGTATTCCGAAAGCGTCGTTCGTCTTTGGTAATTAATATTGTAATGTATTTGAACACGTTGGATATTTACTTAAGATGTACAGCGGTTAAAAATCTGTTGTATGATCAATCGTATCGTATTCAGTCAAACAAAAACATCCTTCCTAAAGTAGGTTTTTATTAATTTAGATTTTAGATCTTTTAGATTAATTTAAATAGGTAATTTTTTATTAAAAAATTTGACATATTTAGGAAAGAGAAAGAATGAAAAATGGAAAAAGAAATATATTAAAAAATCTTAAAAACTTCTGGATAAAACAAAATAAAAAGTACTCCAAAGAGCAAATAAAAGAAATGAGATCTATCTATCTAATCAACCAAGAACTGTTCTTTCCAGTGTGCTCCATGCAAATAATTTGCATCAGAATTACATTTATTGTTTAGCCCTCATCCGCTTCTATAAATGAAGAAATTAAAAAAGGCCAAATTGTCTCAATAAAAGAGATAACAACATACGGTTACCTTCGACTTGGAGACCTCTCATGAATAAAATACCGTCCACTAAACCAATTAATCAAAATCCTTTTGTCAGAAATGTTCGCTCCAAACTCCGCGTCAATCTACGCGCCAGTCCCCATGCTGGCTCCCACGCTAATCTCCACCCAAGCCACATCATCATCACCGGTATAAATGACCTGTCTTCTATTCACAGCACCAGTAATGTATTACTTAGTAATGTTCACTACAGTAGTGAAGTGAACAGTGATCAGTGCAGTAGTGTCTGGGGGATCGGAAGACTGAGACTATGGAAGCCCCGAAGAAGACATCAGAGAGGATGTCGAAAGCTCGGGGCAATGGGAATCAACGCGGTTCAACCCGGAAGACTGGTGAGTTTAATATTAATTTTTATAATAGTATTATTCTTAGCTCTTCTTCTTCTTCCTTTGCCCTATCCGTTTCGGACGTTGGCTATTAACAAGGCTATTTTGACTTTGTTAACGGCACCTCTGAACAGTTCGGTCGATGTTAGTCCGAACCATTGTCGTCGGTTATGCATCCATGAGTGTCGTCTTCTTCCCGGTCCCCTCCTACTGTCGATTCTTCCTTGGACTATCAACTGTAGCAGCCCGTACTTAGTATGCCTCATGACATGTCCGAAGTACTCAAGCTTCCGTTTCTTTACGGTGAAGATTATTTCTTTGCTTTTGCCTATTCTCTGCATTACTTCCACGTTAGTGATGTGGTCTGTCCAGGATATCCGAAGAATACGGTGATATATCCACAGCTCAAAGGATTCTAGTTTCTTCAGGGTGGCTTCCGTTGTGGTCCATGCCTCTGCTCCATAGAACAAGACCGGGAAGACATAACACTTGACCAGTCTTAATTTTAGTTCCATTGAGATTTTGCTTGTAAACCACTTTTTCATATTGTTGAACGCGTTTCGCGCTTTTTCAATTCGTGATCTTATTTCTGTTGACTGGTCCCATTTTGTGTTGACTGTGGTTCCAAGGTATGTGTATGTCTCCACTTGTTCTATTTTTCGGTTGTTTAATGTCAGTTGCATTGGAGGTTGTTGTGTTCTGCTGATGAGCATGCATTTAGTTTTGGTTGTATTGAGTTCTAAACCATATTCTTGACTTGCTGTGTGTATGCTTTGCATGAGTCTTTGAAGCTCGTTGCAGTCATTTGCGATAATAACTGTGTCGTCAGCATATCTAATATTATTGATTACCTCTCCGTTTACTTTGATACCCTCCGAAACTTCTCCCAGTGCTTCTCTGAAGATTTGTTTAGAGTATATATTGTGTTTGGGGCGGCGAGAGGACGCATCCCTGTCGTACACCCTTTTTAATATCTATCTTCCCACTGTGTAAGTTGCCCATTTTTATCTCAGCACGCACTTCGGTTCCAATAGAGACTGGTTATTATGCGCAGATCCTTGCCATCAATATGCATCTTCCTGAGCATTTCCATGAGTTTATCATGTTTGACCTTGTCAAACGCCTTGGAGAAGTCGATGAAGCACAAGTGGACGTCCTTGTGCATGTCTCTGCATCTTTGAATTAAAACTTGCAGACTGAAGACCGCCTCCCTTGTGCCCAATGCGCTTCGGAATCCGAACTGTGACTCCGATATATTTGCTTCCCATTTGTTATATATTCTATTGTGTATGATTTTGGTGAAAACTTTGGTAATGTTATTTATCAAGCTTATTAAGCGGTGTTGATCACAGTGTTTTGCACTTGGTGTTTAAGGTATGGCTACAAAGGTCGATCGAAGCCATTCCTCCGGAATCTCCCCTTTGTCGTAAAAGGTGTTAAAAAGGCCTGTCAGAAAATCGAGGAAGTGGTCATCCGTTTCGCATAGGAGTTTTATGATCTCGCCCTGTATGTTATCGGTACCTGGTGGAATCTTAGCTCTAGGTTTAATATATATATGTTTATGTGTATTATGTTTGTTTAGAAATACTAGTAGCTAGCATAGTTATTTTTTAATAATCCTGCTAAACAAAACATACCTGTATAATCCGTTTTCGCATTTGTACTAAAATGCTGTATGCGGTATTTTCTTTGAGCTGCAGTGCCATTAGCAGGAATACATTAATTAAATTTTAAAAGTGCTGAATAAATTCCTTAAGGCTTTATGCTATATTTAACATTTTAGAATATTTGTATGGATTTTAAATAGCTATAATCAAAATTGTTGAGTTTAATAAGGCGTTTTTTTGTTGTTTAAATGAGAAGCTAGATTATGGCTTACAAAGGATTTTCAACGCTTAATGATTTCGAATATTAAAAACACATTATAGCAAAACTAAACACATCGATTTTAATAAATACTAGAAAGCAATATTTATAAGGAAAATGTTTAAAAAGAACAGGATGCAAATTGTTACTTAAATATTCGAGTTGCCTTTACAATGAAAGCTTTTTTATTATAACATTATAAGAAACTATTCCGTTATCATTTCTTTACTTTGAACGAATATTTGCGTTGATATATATGTACAGTAAAACCTCTGTAAGTGACCACTTCCTTTCTCGAAATCCCCGTTCCTTATACCGATCATTCTTTTAAACTAATGCGTGTTTAGCTATTAGGGCGTTTTTCGATTTCGATGGCTTCACGAATAATTCTCGATTTTGAGGAGCAGATAGAAGCAGATCATTTTGGCTCTTTCGAAATCTGTTTTGTGACCTTTCTTAATATGATTTGCTGGGGCTGAAGTAGTACTGGAATTGATTTACGAATATAGAATGATCAAAAATGCGGTTGTGTATTCGTCGATTTGTCTGTCCTATGTATGTACGTAGGCAACCGGAACAAGGTATCTCGTAGACACCATGGTCTTCATTTAAAATTGTCTTTTACGGATCTGACGAGATTGGGCAACTTGGAGTGAGCAGTGAATATGGTTTTGATGTTTAGTGGGTTAAGAGTTCTACTAATCTTGTCACTAAAACCTTTGAGGAAAGGTGTAACGATAATATTTTGCCTACCACACGGGGCATTAATACAAGAGGTAGAAAATTGGGGGAAGAAACTACTGGGGGTGGAGAAGGGCAAGCAAAATAATCGAAACATATGCGAACGGCACTCAGGTTTTGGTAGGAGAGCTGGGGTCGTGGATAAGTAAATGACAAGCGGGTTGGATTGGGGCAACTACAAAAAAATGAAATAAAGGGGTACTTATACAAATCTCTTGGGACAAACAAAACAGAAAGAAACAGGAAACACCTTTAGTAATTTCTTTAGAGCGCCACTTTGAGGTGCCTAATTATAACTATTACAACAACCAGTTGTAACTTGAGATATAATATTAAACATAAAAAACATATTTTTTCCAAATGGAAACTCAAAAAAAGGGTTAGTTAAAAAAAGAATAAACAAAATGTTAAGAAACAAAATTTAACATTTATTTTTGTGTCACCACAAACAGTTACAAAATAGACAGTAAAAAAATAATACAACAATAGTCGCAAAATACAAAAAACTCTGAGATAGCGCGT
>NW_027313798.1:0-19503 GCF_040954645.1 Diabrotica undecimpunctata
GCGCTATCTCAGAGTAAAGGCAGCATGGACATCTTTTAAATTAGTTTTTATTGACTTCCTTGGTAAAAAAGACATCCAAACTACAAGAAAATCGTCGCAGACATGATCGACAACTTTAAAAAGCTGCGCTGTAACATGAACAATCAACCTCACTTTCTCGACTCACATCTTGATACTTCCCGGCAAACCTTGGTGATGTCAGTAAAGCGAAAGATTTCACCAAGGCATCAAAGAAATGAAAAGAAGATACCAAGGAAGATAGAATGTGAGCATGATAGAAAACTATTGCTGGATCATGAAAAGAGATGATTTTCAACGACTTCTTGGCAAGAAAAGCAGTAAAATAAGCTTTGACAGAAAGCGAAAGCGTTATTATAAGGACTTAGGAACCTAAAGAGAAATATAACTGTAATGGAAATTAGTTTAGAATATTATTAATAAATGAACTAAATTTTATAACGTTGGAAAAAGGTGAAACATTACTTAAATTTTATTTTTATACCCAAACATACTAATTACTTTGTGAGAAAAACTGACGTAATAGACAAAAATGGTTTTCATTTTTGAAATTAGCGCAAGAAAGTACATAAAAGTCAGTTATCAAATTTCAAACAACTTTCAAAAAATATTTTTTGCAGGCCTGTGTTATTTGTCATCCCTTTCTGATAAGAAGATAGAAAAAAATGTGAGAAAAGTTGGACAAATATTAAAATAAATAAGTAAATGGATATTATCTCAGGTTATTTATCAAGCAAATACGATTATTTTATTTTATTTGATTTTCTATACAAAAACATAAAATATTTTTATACCAAAATAAAATAATAAGCATTATCTTATATGTTGTCGAAATAAATGGGACGATTTTAAGTAAATGTACAATTAAAACGAAATTTAAAAATTCAAATTCATTAAATTACCTTATCGCGTTATTTATAACAACCATTCCAAGAGTATTCCACAGAAATAATCCTCTAAAACTTGATATCACTTGAACAAAAACAGAAAAATCACAACCGGCGAATGCAAACTATCGCATCGAAAACAAACCCCACGATCGTTTTTCTGTTCACAAGGGTGCGAAAAATGTACGCCACCCTCACGATCCTGCGATAAACTGAATAAACGTGAACAACTTGATGTGCATCAACGCCGCATCCGCGAGCTGCGTGCGTCGGAGAACTCGATGTTTTGCTTTCCAGGAAGTTAGTATTCCCGTAGTTAGGTATTTCTGGAGATGCAAAAAATGTTGTTTTTTTGAACTATGTATCGGTATATATTTTCAAAGAGGAAAAAATTGTTTGTCTACTCATGTATTGGATATGAATAGACCTTAGCATAGAATATTTATGAGTTTTGGGAAGTAACAAAGCATTCCTGCGACTTTTTTAAGACTATTTTTACTCTGTAATAAATAAAATCTTTTACCTTTTCAAATATTTGGAAATATTTCATTTTTTTATTGGCTTCCACCCTTGGTGATTTAGCTCGTCTCAAAAAATATGATGAACAGGAATAAGAAAAATAACAAAAACAACACAAAAGAATAAATTGGGTCACTCGTTTTAACCGGACATAGACTTTTTTTACCCTTCAAGTATCTCTGGTATTACCCTTGTACCATACATTTTCGCCAGAGTAAATGAGTAGTACAAATCAGATTTCTACCTATTTAGATCTATACCTGTATTTTAATAAGTAATGCATGGATGGCTCTAATATCGGAAGGTTTACTCAACTTGTAAACATTGCAGTGGTACAACATCTGTACCAATGGATTCTAGTGTGCTTCTTTTTTGCAATTAGCACGTGGCTGAATGTGCTTTGTTATGTTTTCTTCAAAAATTTGATCATTGAGGAGTGCTATAAAAGGTAAGTGTTTTTTATTACCAATATAAGGATACTATACAATAGTTTCAGAATAAAAAATATATCAAAAGTAACGAAAATTTTAGAAAAGTGTCACCTCAAACTTTTCTCTAAAATATAAATATTTATAACCGTCACAAATATGTAACATGCATCTTTTTTTCGAATGTCCGAAAACTATTCTGATATACAGTATTGGAAGAGGGGCCTTAAAACTAAAAAGTTAGCCAAAATATTACATGATATAACGGATGATCAAGCTGAACATATTATCAAGTAAAGAAGTCATAGAAGATCTACAGATTGATGACAACCTAACAATCAAAGGAAAGGATAAATTCAAATACTTGGGGTTTATAATCACAAAAAACAGAGGAAGAAATTACACAAAGATTAGGACAAACAAGAACAGCAATCCGACAACTTAACTCAGTATGGTGGGATAGATACCTAAATATGAAGACAAAAACACAGATTTATAAACCATTAGTGCGAAGTATTATGACATATAGGGCTGAAAATTGGATCATAAACAAGAAAAACAGCAGTAAGATAGTAGCAATAGAGATGGAATGCCTGCGAATATGCTGCAGAGTAACAAGAATGGATAGGAGAAGTAATGACGAAATAAAGCAAAGAACATCAATAGGAACAGACATACTAACATATATAGAACAAAAAAGACTAAAGTGGTATGGACATGTAAGAAGAACTAGCGACAGCAGATGGATAAAGAGAATAACCGAATGAAGCCCCATAGGAAGGAGAAAAAGAGGACGACCCTGAAAATCCTAGAGAAAAGAAGTAGACGACGCCATGAGTAAGAGAGTCCTAAACGATGGAGAATAGAACAACAGAGAGAGATGGAAACCGTTGAGCGAGGGAAGGCAGTGAATACTGTAGAATCTCTGAATATATATATATATATCAAGCTGAACATTCTCAGATTAAAGGGGACTCAGATGCTGAGGATGTAGTAGAACCTGACACACCATCAGAAAAATCTTCTAGTAGAAGTTCGTCTACAATACTGCAGTCTACTCCGTCTGGAAGTGGTACAGCCAAAATAAACATAGTAACTAACTACAAGCCTTTACGTAGAAAACATAAAAATTTTACAATTTACGACGGTTTAGAATACGAGGATTCAGACGATTCTGTAGCAGACAGAGATTACCAGCCCGAAAATCCCTCTTAAAACAAAAATATGAATGCTTCATCATCAAGTGAAGATGAAGCAACTTTCGATGTTACCAATGATTTTAAGGGGTGGTCTAAAGAGCCAAGAATACCTAATTAATTTAAAAATTGTAATTATGCAGAATTCAAGGGTTCGAAAATGATACCGTCTTCTGAAGACTCAGTTTATTTAATGTTTTTTCAATGACACCTTACTATAATACATTGTAGAACTGTCAAATTTATATGCTGTCCAAGCCAACAAAAATTTAGATTTGTCCTTCGAAAAGTTAAAAGCTTTCCTAGGAATTTTAATTTCTAGCGATTTAATAGTTTACCTTTTATCTAAAATACCCATCTGCAGATCCAAATTTTCATAATGAAAGGATTACTAATATGTTTCCTCTAAAGAGATTTCTTAAAATATTAAGATATATCCATTTGAATGATAACCAATAAATGCCAGCCAGAGGAACTTGGGAATTTGACAAGTTGCACAAAGTGAGAACTCTTATTCAAAAATTAAAAGAAACCTTTATGGAATCTTTTTCTCTGAGAAGAAATATTTTAATTGATGTAAGTATGGTTCGTTTAAAGAAAGGAATACTTTGAAACAGTACTGTCACTGAAACCCATAAAGAGGGGTATAAAAATTTGGGCAATAGCATGTACTGAAACAGGTTACCTCATGAATTTTGAGGTATATTAAGGTAAAAAAAGAGTTATACTGAATTTAATTAAAGTGGACAAAAGTAGAAAAAAGGGAACACTGCTTGTACTTTGACAATTTTTTTTACCACACTTCCTCTTATGAATAGGGGATCTTCTCCTTAATCAGAACTAGGTCATTTTGGTTGTGGAACAGTAAGACAAACACGAAAATATTATTAAAAGCACATTTAGTAGATGACAGAAAAATGAAAATGGGTGAAATTAATGGAGTTGTATGCAATGATATTACCATAAGTAAGAGGAAGGATCGTGGCTCAAAATCTGTGACCGCATGCAGCAATATGCAAAATCATGCAGAAACTGGTTTTGTTTTGAGAACATCAAAAACTGAAGAACGAGAAAACATCCGCTGTCCTCAACCCATTGTGGACTACAATATGTATTTGGGCGGTCTTGATCGGTTTATCCAACAAATGCAGACTATGAATAGATCTTAGCATGGAGTATTTATGATTTTTAGGAAGTAACATAGCATTCCTGTGACTATTTTTACTCTGTAATAAATAACCTCTTTTCATCATCATCATTGGTGCTAGACCCTATAAAAGAGCCTCGACCTTCATAAGTCTATTACGCCAGTCAGTTCTATCCATTGCCAACTGTTGCCAGTTTGCTGCGCCTATTTTTCTACCATTCCCTTCATCTACACCATCCCTCCATCTGAGTTTTGGCCTACCCCTACTTCTACTTCCCACAGGTTGTGACATAAGGATTCTTCTTAGAGGGTTGTTCTGCTGTGATCTTGCCAGATGTCCTGCCCATCTTAGTCTTCCTTATTTTATAAGAGATACTACATCTATACCACCAAATATATGTTTATATCTACGATATACGCGCTATCTCAGAGTTCCTTCTTCAAACACCATTTTCACAGATGCTACCGAATATTCTTCTTAAGATCCTTCATTCAAATATAAGCGGGAGGTTTTCATCTGCCTTGGAAATGGTCCATGTCTCCGATCCATATGTCAACACTGGTTGTATATGGTTATTTTGGTTTTTTGTCTTAAGTTTTTGCATCTCATATGTCTACTGCATCCAAAATAGCATTTGTTTGCTAGGATTATTCTTCGCTTGATTTCTTCCGTCATGACGTTCTCCTTGGTGATCAGGGAGCCTAAGTATGTGAATTTGTCCACCACTTCAAAGGTAGAGTTATCAACCGTGAATTGGAGGCCGATGTTTTTGGCTCTATTGTTGGGTTTTGATGCCATTATCTTAGTGTTCTCCTCATTTACTTGCTGGCCCATAGTTTTTGAGGCATTTGACAAGGTGGTATAAATTTCTTCTAGCCTCTTTTACCTTTTCAAATATTTCGTAAATATTTCATTTTTTTAGTGGTCTCCACCCTTGGTGATTTAGCTCGTCTCAAAAAATATAAAAAAGAAAAAAAAACAAAAACAACACAAAAGAATGAACTCGGTTACTCGCTTTAACCGGGCATAAGACTTTTTTAAGTAAAATTTAAAAAATTTGCAAAAACTTAATTTTTTTATTGTATATATTCATTTAAAAGCCATACAATAAAAAAACAAGTTTTAAAATATTGATTAATTTAACAACAAATAAAAATTTTCAATTTTTTGTTATTTCGTAGTAAGATATTTTTTAAATTAAAGTCAAAAAATAACTTTAAAATATAGATATTAACATCAAATATATCCTCCTAGAGCTCGAATAACAGCTCTTATCCTCTCTTACTTACTTACTTACTCCGTGGCGTTACAATCCTTCGTGGGTTTTAGACGACTCGGTAACATGCCTCCACTGTTTTCTGTCTTGAGCAACCTCCATCCAATTCTCCACCTCCATAGTGCTTAGGTCTCCTGCTATATTATCTTGCCACCGGAGACGAGGACGTCCACGTGGTCCGTGGTCTCCTTCCAGTTGGGACTTCCTCCCACACCAGTCCTACTGTTCGTTCGTCAAATTGTCTTTTGAGGTGTCTTGTCCATTGGATTCTTCTGGATTTTATTTCTTTTATGATGTTGGCGTCTGGGTAAAGTTCTTCGAGCTCTTTGTTAGTTCTTCCTCTATGGCATAGACTAAATCCAACTACTCGTTTGCCAGCCCCTATTCTAACGCTATCACAGTTTTAAACTCGCCATAATTGTACCTAACTACTTGTCCTACAAATGCTCTATGACGTTAATGTCTGGACTTCTAGAAGGCTAAGCTAGTATCCAAATACCAACATCTGTAAATTATTGAATTGTATCCCTGGCTATGTACAGCCGAGCATTATTCTACATTAGGAGAAAATTTGCACGTAAAAATAGATATAAGGTACCAAATGTTTTTCTAGACTTTCTCTAATATACCTATTAACATAGAGGAAATCTTACTTTAACATATCTAGATTTGTATGTACTTTTAAAGAAATGCTGCCTTATACCATTATAGTTCCACCACCAAACTGTACACTTGGATATAATCAACATTGCGCATAATTGATGTTGCTCCAGGCCTTCTACACAGTCTTTGGCGACAATCATGTGAATATCTCGACTGAAAACGAGGCTCGCCTATAAACAGAACGTTTCTCCAATCTTCCACATCCCAATCTGCATGAGCATAAGATAATTCCAAGTATTATCTTCGAAGAGCTACGTCCAATAAAGGGCCTGTAGTAAGTAGATAAGATGGTATATTTTGTTTGCTTAATCTTTAGCTCTTCCCTGTACAGATCTTTTTGAGCAAAACCAAGTTTCTCGAAATCTTTTTAAAGCATCGGATATTGTACTTGACAAAACGCCAAACATTACTTCGATATACCAAATAGAATGCCTAGAAAATATAATGAATGGAACAACAGCTTACATTACTTGATCTGATCTCATTATAAATTATGCTTTGTATATATATATTATTGTGATATTTAAAGTATTGGTGCGCCAAGCAATAATTAGCTAATTAATTTTTTTGATTAATTAAAATTATTTAAATGATATGATTATGACTCTATCACAATTTTTAATTCTTTTATCTCAGGGTTAAATTCGTGCTTCAATATCTATGCTATTACATGTGAAAGGTAAGGTCCAGAGAATACCGGAATAATAAAAAACACATATGATCTAACACTATATATTGAAATAAAAATAATGAAATAATTCACACTCAAAAGTTTTCAATAAACAAATCTCATATAAGGATTCTCAAAATTTTGTTCTCCGTACGTGAACAATCAAAATTTATGGTACAAACAATATTAATTGAAAACTCAAAATCCCAAACTATTCTAACTCTCCTAATCAAAATATTTATATCCTTTCTAAATTACGAGTAAAAATTGTGTTATCAATAAAAGAAAAAAACTGCAGAAACAAAAACATCTCTCTCTGATGATGAGTGGTCCAAATCCTTGTTCCTTGTAGACTATATTATCTCCTCTCAACCGCTCCCTATGTAATCAGCAATCTTACACAGATTGTTGCAAGTATATCGTCCTTAATGATCTCCTTCAAAAGCACAAATCATTCAAATTATGATAGCCTTTCTCCTCTCGATAAACTGAATCTCTCGTTGGCCCGAGTGAAAAATGACTCTTGGAATATCTTCTCTTTACGATAAACTGGATCTCTCGTTGGCCTGAACAGTGACTCTTGGAATATAAGTAGAGAAATATGACTTACAATATTTTGCTGCTTCAGCTTCTGTCAGATACACTAACTCCACAAAAACTCACTAACATTCAACACTACTGCTTGCTACATTTCAGGAACCGCCAGAGAACAATCACTGTTCCTCTTACAGACTTGAAAACCAACTGACTATCTTTTTTCTCTCCTCAATCTCGCTAAACTTTTTCCTACATACTTATCCAACCTTTTTCAATCTCCGCCAATCACAACTCGTCACAATTCCCCCATTTTTTTATTTCGATAACAAACAAATTTTTACCTATACTTATAAATTTCCTAAAACTTATTTACAAATAATATTTTTCTATAATTCTTAAAAACTAACAAAAACCACTTTCTATAATCCCTTCTATTGTCTTTAATCACTGCATTAATGTATTTTGAAAAACCCCGTTCAATTGTCTGTGGCTTTCACTTAAACTTATGCGGGTCACTCAAGTATAACAAAGAAATAAATGCAAAGCTTACACTTTGTTTAGTACAGGAAATCCAAGGATTTAATAACTTTCCTTCTCCGAAATGTTTGTTGGATATTATCCTACTTATCTGAATTATTTTAATGTTATTGAATTTTGAAATATTTTTAAACAAACCAATATTTTTCTCGATTTTACATATCATAACAATATATATATATATATATATATATATATATATATATATATATATAACGAGTTTATTACAGCTGCCGCCGTTTCTCGCAACCTAGCTTCCAACGCTTGCGATCGTTCGAGTCATCTACTTGTAGACCCCTATCTTCCATTGCACCTTTTACTTCTTGTCTCCACGATCTTCTTGGTCTTCCCTTTTTCCTGCGGTTGGTGGGGATCCACTGTAATATTCTCTTTGGCCATCGTTGATCATTCATCCTTTCTACATGGCCATACCATTTCAGCCTTTTGCATTCTATAGTTTCCAGGATGTCAATGTCTATGCCCATACGCTCTCTGATTTCAGTATTCCTTACTCTATCTCTTCTAGTGAGTTGGCAACATCTTCTCCAATAATTCATTTCCATTGCTTTTATTTTGGATTCGTCATTTTTATTTATTACCCAAAGCTCTGAACCATATGTAGCAATGCTTTCTATGATACTTTTGTATATCCTAATTTTTGTGTTTCGGGTGATGTGGTTATTCCAAAGTATACTATTCAGTTGACGTATTGCTGAATTTCCTTGACCAATTATAGTAGCTATTTCTTTTGTATTCCGACCATTGTTTGTAATGTTTACACCGAGATATTTATAGCTATCAGTATTTTGAATTTGTTTGCTTCCTAGTTCTAAGTGCTTTCCTTCACCTCCCACTACTACGTACTCTGTTTTTGATGGATTAATTGATAAGCTCCACTTAGTATATTCTTCATCTATTTTTCGTGACATGTAGTGGATATCATCTTGATCTTCTGCAAGTATTACTTGGTCATCAGCAAAATGCAAGCTGTACAGTGTATGGTCTCCAATTTTAACACCCATAGGTTCACATTTTCTTTTCCAAATATCCAAAACCCCCTCCAAATAAATTTTAAAGAGTGTAGGTGCAATGCAGCAGCCTTGGCGAAGTCCTTTGGTCACTTTTTTTTTTGTCACTTTTTGTCCAATCTTTATTACACTCGTCATATCATCGTACAACTCCCTTACAGCATTAATGTAAATTGGTGGAATATTCTTGTCTTCTAGCACCTGCCATAGCTTGGCTAATTGGACACTGTCATACGCTTTTTGAAGATCAATAAATACCATGTGTGTCTCCATATTATGTTCCAAACGCTTTTCTATTGTTTGTTTTAGGCAGAACACATTGTCTATACAAGAACGACCAGCACGAAAGCCACTCTGATCTTCAGCGTCTTCCCAGCAATCTTCAATTCGGCTTTTAATTATCTTCCCGTAGACTCTACAGATCGAGTTAGTTACACTAAGCCCTCGGTAGTTCTTACAATCTTTTCTGTCGCCTTTATTTTTGTATAGATTGCTGATATATATTTCCATAGCGTTGTCGTGTTTTTTAATTTCTTCTGGTGTTATTTCAATATTATGCTTTGTATTAGTAGAAAAACAAGAGGTAAAATTATGTGAGTAAATTTATTGTGTCAGTAAAATTAGTAGTTTAATTAGTTTAATTAAGTTTAAGTCAAAAATTAAATCGGCATCTGGAAGTAATGAACAATCAATTCTTAAAATAATTTCTAATCTATAATCAATAAGTCTAATTTATTTCTTTTTTACCTCTTTTAAAATGGACTCACACAAGGAACACATTTTTTTATGATTTGAATTATGAAAAGATTTGATCGATACATAATATGGAACCACATATACTAAATAAATGGATACAAAAAATTGTTAGAATAGTCTCCATAATACTCCAGAATACGTTTTTACAAAGTAAAGGAGAATAACATAGATATAAATGTATAATGCAGAATTAATAAATAAATAATTTTCTGCATGCGTTTATTTTTTCAATTAATTAGTTGGTAATTTTATCTTATCCTGTATATAAAATTTGCGTATTTTCTTGATGGCAGTTAAACGGTATCACCCTATTTTTAAATATTCTTTGTTGTCCGTGTCGCAGTGTTAAAACGAAACCTTAATTTACAAAATAAAAACGTCCGATTATATTCCGTCGTATTCCTTTCTCCTGGTATGACTAAGCTATCAATTTAACAATAGCCAAACAAAAAGAAAGGAAAGAAGCATTTTAAGGGCGAAGCAAGAGTAACAGCTCTTAATAGTCGGCGACTTTGTTTGAGATTACCAGCATGAAATAATAATGTATTCGCAGCCAACTGCCTTTGAGTTAATTAAGTGACGTTCTTTGTTTGTTTATGAGCTGTTCACAATGAAAATAGGGACCAATTTGTTAGAAAAACACTGGCAGAATTAAAATCATCCAGGAAAGGCGTGAAAATGTTATTTAAATAGACACAAATTTCTATTCGCACGCCAGGATTAATAATGGGAACCAGACCCATTAAAACATTTCTCATATTTAAAACCAAAGATTTTATTCTTGCTATTTAAAGATTACAAAATATAATATTGATCGATCAATATAAATAGAAATTCATAATTTTTCCAGATCATTATACAGGATGTCTAGAAACTCTCCTGACAAACGAACGGAGATTCCTCAGATAATTTTAAGACGATTTAACTCAATTCACCTAGTCCGAAAATACTTGCTAAGGGAGCTAGAGCTCTTTGAAGATGGCGCCTTGTAATTAGTTTTTGTGAAATAATTCCAGAACGCTTCTGTTTAGAAAAACCAAAACTAGTACACGCGCTATCTCAGAGTAGTTGAATCGATTTCATTAATTGTGAATTTCTAGTATTGATCATAGGGGTCCGTTTTGGGTAGATCAACGGTTATTTTTTATCTTGATCCCAAACTTTTATGGTCAAAACATGTTGAATTATGTAAAAAATAGGTGTGAAATAGGTATTAATATCCTTAAATGTGTCACTTATCGTAGATGGGGTGCTGATCCTAAAGTTGCACTGATGTTTTACAGAGCCTACGTGCGATCTATTGTAGACTATGGTTGCTTTCTATATGGTGCCGCCAGTAACACACACTTATTAACTGTAGACCGCATTCAGTTCAAATGTCTAAGAATATGCTTGGGCGCCATGTACTCCTTGCTCTGTACTACTTGCTCAAAAGAAATGAAATCCCCTCTTCAAAATCGTCGAGAAATTATGGCAATTAAACATATCCTAAAGCTAAGATTAAATAATAATAATCTACTTAGCCAACTGTATGAGTTATCTATTGAAAACCTCTTAAATAAATACTGGCGCATAAAAAAAGTATTCTAATATATATGGCAAAGAAAAAAGATTACCAATATATAAAGCTAATTTTCAGGTAACATTAAATAAACCAAAAGTCATTATACCAAAGTACACAGAATTTCCACAAATAAACTTTGTCTTACTTAAATCCATATTGAGTGACTAATGATCACATAATAATGTATACCGATGGTTCCAAAAAAGAGGATGGTGCCACAGGTTGTGCAGTTGACATTCCACATAAAAGCAAATGTTTAAAAATTAAACTTTCATCACATTGTTCAATATATACTGCTGAAGCGGTAGCAATCGAAAAAGCATTAGATTGGCTAGATTCACCCAATTTAAATAAAGCAGTAATATCATCAGATTCATTATCGGTCATTAAAGGATTAAGTTTTTTACTTTGTAGCATTCAAATATAATAATTACAATTCAACAAAAATGGGGAATGGGGAACAACATACATACCCTGAAAAATTTCCCAATCGTGATCCCACTTACTCCACATTGACAGCTCTTCATCAACGATTGCGAGAAACAGGTTCGGTGGTCCCAAAAAATAATGAAAAATGGGACGTGATGATGTAACAGCAGCACATGAAGATGTTATTTTATTGGAAGTTAAGAAAAATCCAGAAATTAGCGTTCAAAGTAATTAACAATTATTTACTTGGGCCTGTGCAATTGCCGTTTAAATGGTGCTGATTACTTACATTTCCTGCAAAATGTTCTGCATGGTTCGTTAGATAATGTGCCTTTAAATATTCTATAAACCTTATGGTTTTTATATGACAGCTGTCCGGCCTACATTAGCAGGAATATACGAGACTTTCTTGATAATAACTACGAAGACCATTGGATTGGACGAGGCGGTCCATTTGCTTGGCCAGCAATGTCGCCGGATTTTAATCCTTGCGATTATTGTGTTTGGAGATATACGAGGGTGGATTGATATAAAACTAGCCTTTGATAGAAAAAGTTTTTTGGAATTAAATCGATTTATTTCTCAAAATAGTCCCCTTTTAGCTCGATACATTTAGTAAGACGATGTTCAAATTTTTTTATCCCATCCGAATAGTACTTTTGCTCGAGCTCTTCAAAATAGGTCGAAGTTTCAGCGACGACTTCATCATTTGTTGCGAAACGGCGTCCTCCGAGCCATTTTTTTAGGTTTGTAAACAGGAAAAAATCTCTGGCGGCAAGATCTGGGGAATACGATGGGTGTTCAACCAATTCATAGCCCAAATCGTGTAATTTTGCCATGGCGACGGCCGATCGGTGAGCCGATACATTGTCTTGCTGAAAGAGCACTTTTTTGCGTTCCAATCCGGAGCGTTTTCGACGCAATTCGGCATCGAATCGATCCAATAATGCTGCGTAGAACTCACCATTGATTGTTTTTCCTTATTCCAAGTAGTCGATGTGGATGATGCCCTTCGCATCTCAGAAGACAATCGCCATCACTTTGCCGGCCGAATGTGCACTCTTTGCCTTCTTCGGCGACTCTTCGCCGCGTTTGCGCCACTGTTTCGACTGTTCTTTGGTTTCCGGTGTATAATAATGCACCCAGGTTTCATCAAAGGTGATAAATCGGCCAAAAAAATCCTTCGGATCGCACCGTATCATCGCCAATAGCGTCTCCGAAGTAGTCACACGTTTTTCGTTACGTTCGTAGAAAATGTTTAGGACCTTTATTAACTCGTGAAGCTTAATTCGACGATCTGCCATAATCATGTCATGGACTTTGTTGATCATTTCCGGCGTGGTGACTTCATTTGGCCTCCCGAGACGCTCAACATCAAAAACACTCGTACGACCACGAACAAATTCAGCTTTCCAAAATTTTACTGTTGCTAACGAAGATGCAACCTCACCATAAACTTCGTCCAGGTCGGCTTTGATTTGCACATTTATTTTACCCTTTTTGTGGAGGAACTTAATCACCGAACGATACTCGACTTTTTTCATTTCTCCGAAAATACACAATTTGTTTGCTTTTGACGGCTGTAAAAATCAAACTAATTATTTTTAAAACTTAAAATTTTGACAGACGTCATGTTATGAATGGCAAATGTCAACACCGAAACCAATTCGGTATCAAGTAGTGCCATCTACCAAAGGCTAGTTTAATATCAATCGATCCTCGTACAAAAGCATTTGTTAATTCCACTCCGATACAAAATTGTGCACAACTCAAACTAAGGATACAAGATGCTTGCAAAGAATTTAGAAATAACTTTGGAATTTTTGCCAGAATTCAGCGTTCCCTAAGCAAAAGGGCAAATTTATTCATAGAGACTAATGGTCATCAATATTGAGCATCGTTTGTAACTATCTACTTTTATACTTGTTCTTTTGTGTTAGTTGCATTCCATCGTAATAAATAGATTGTTTTTAAAACGCTCTAAATATAATTTTGTTTCAATTCGATTTTTTGCTTCTTTTCTCAAACTTTTTTTACGAATTATATGCCGCATTAATTGAAAAAAAAAGATAATTTATAAAATTAATTAAGGTACCTATTAATTTAACTTTCATGACAAAAAAGAGAAAAATTTTCAAATCGATGTAGAAAAAAACGAGTTTTAACGCGCTATCTCAGAGTGTGGCTTGAAGTTTTGTAAATTAAAAAAAAATCATTTACAAACAATGGTTTGTCAATGTCATAGTCAACCTTTTTTAAAAATACAAAAATGATAAAAAAAACGACAATTTTACTACAAATGTGAAAGTAAGAGACCCTTCCTATTAGCTCCCGGCTCTCTTTTGATTAAAACTTTTTAGTTTCAAATGTGCAACTCAGTACAGTAAAAAAACGTATGGTTAATACACAAAGGTACGAGTATTCGTAAAGATTAGAAGACGTAAAACAAACAAAATGGAGAGAGTTTAGGGTTTGTTTTGATAGCTTTCCGATTTTAATTGATTCGGATCCAACGTTATTCGTGGGAACGAGGAAAATCTCTCCATGGAGTATTTACATGGAAATGGAAACTCGCTTGGGCTTCTAATCCGCCTGATAAATGTTAACAACGGTTAAGTTGCTGCATCGATAGTCGCCAGTAAGTCATTAAATCTGGGATTGGGAGATTATTGTTGTTGAGCCCGACTTATACACACAGAAACAAGTTTTTGTAATTAAACCTATTCTGCATCCTTTCACTGTTGTGTATTATCACTGGTAACATATTATTCCTAATAAATGTTTGGCCTGTAAACTAAACAAGTGTTATATTTTAGTTAAAAAATGGTGAACCAGTCTAAAATATTAGGTAATTTTTTTCTATAGTAGATGTAAGGTAATCACTAATCACTCATTTTAAGTGTAAATAGAAATCATAGAAAGGAATACAATATACTTTATATATTTTATAGTTAGAAACCACATTGTGTTAGACAATGTGGTTTCCAAAATCAATAAACTAACAACTTTATCAGATGAACAACAAGGATTCAGATCCGGAAGATCCTGCCTAGACGCCGTATTTGTACTAAGACGAATCACAGAAAAGACCATCGAGTACAATAAACCAGCATATCAATATTTTATAGACCTGAGAAAGGCTTTCGATGGCATCCAAGTCGAAGACATCTTACACCTACTGTATAAAAGAAACATACCAATCAATATTATACAAACCATCGAAGCCATCTACTGCCATAATCGAATACAGGCAAAGATAAATGGAAAACTAACAGTGTATACCAGTACAAAGCGGAGTCAGACAGGGTGACTTGTTAAGCCCACTTCTCTTTACAAGAAGTATTGGCAGACCAAGAAAAAGATGGTGCAAAAATGTAAACAATTTAGGAGGCTAATATTGAAGAAGAAACAGGCTTTAAAGCCTACATGCAAGAAGGAAGAAGAAGAAGAATTGTTTTAGACTACTTTGTTTGACTAATTTGTTTCTGTTATTCAACGCCTAAGCTGTATTTATACTACTGAAATCTAGTCACAGTTGACCAATTATCGATAATCCTTTTTGTCTTAAATTATTTATTACAGAATACTTTAATTTTAAGAGCTCACCCAATGATGTCTTATTTTATCGAACAACTATGTATTGTATTGCCAACAGTCAAAGAAGTGCTATTTGCGCTTTAAATTACAGGGAAATTCTTCAATTACAGTTTGATTAATGCACAAGCTCCAACTGATGACAAACCGGCCGAAATAAAAAAACAGGCATAATAAACTGTAGAAGACTCACATCATTGCCTAGTGATCTTAACATTAAGGTCTAGAATTTTTAATATCAGTAAAGAAAATAAAATGGATAAAAAAAGGAAAGAAAGATGTATTGAATAGATGAAAATGCTTTAACCAGACACTTAATATAGAGGAAGAACGAGAAAACCTGGAAGACGAAAGAGATTAGGTAAGTGGAACAGACGAGAAGGAAAAGGAACCACCAACGATTCATTAAGTTAAAGATTTTTTTTTGAATTCTGCTAACTTAAACCTTAAGCCAGCAGAATCGCTCCCCTTAAGGGTGGCTTGGTGGTGAAAAATTATTAGGGTGGTAATAAATTAGTGAAAAATGGGTGAAAAAATATTACGTAGGTTAAATTGGATTCCGCTCATCTGTCCCCGCTAGCTTAAGGGTCCTGGCGTTGGAAAAAAATTAATCTATATACCGATAATAATGTGTCAAATTGCCGAAAATGGGAAAAAATGTTTCCGAAAATAAAAAACTTTCCCTGCTCCTGATACCAATATTTTACCTAAGTTATAAATGCCATACAAATATGTTTTACCAAAAACTCCCCCCCCCCCTTGAGGTTTATCTTAGTTTGGACTCAGCTGCACCAATAAGAATTGACAGCATAGTGTCTAAAGTTGTTGTTACATATTGTGTATTGTATATTGTTTTATAAGTAATTTATGCTGGGTCAACTGACCCTAAAAATCTCCCATGGGCTTGTAGTCTAAAAGTTTAGATCTCGAGATAGAAACGTCCAATAAGCAATTTGTAATTTTAAAATTGTAATTTATTTTCATAGCAGGTGATTGTATTACATTAAACCAGTGTTTAATGACAAGAATGTTGTTCTTTCAATATATTTAATTTAGTAAGCACATTTATAAAGATCATCAATATCTGTATAGGGGAGTTTTAGAAACTAGATGTCTCAATTATTTACCCTGTATCGGTGAGCCTTTGTTTCGCTTCGCATCATGTATTACATGTTTCAAGGGAGATATTGACTGGCGAATGGTGATTTGGAAAATAGCGCCTCGGATATGAGATTACGAAGTAATTAGTTTCATTAAGTGTTTAATTGGGGTATATTTGAAGCTACCGGTCAACCGGCAACTTTGCTAGTCAAATCCCAATTTGAAATATAGATCCATGCCTAGATGTGTGTCAATTAGTGCGTAGTCATAACAAATTTGTTAATTAGAATATTACTAGAACCGGTTCATTAATGCTTGGAATTTTCCGATATATGCATTAGTCTGTTATTACATCTAAAAATAATTTTACTAGAGAATGTGCTTGTTGATAGGCCTTTCAAAAAAGTTTTTATATGAATACGTATTCCTCGAAAATTTCGTGGAAAGAATGCGCGCATTACATAGAAGTATTCTGAGATAATAACTTTTAGTAAATTCTTGTTACTGACTGGATTTACATATTCATAATAGATCATCTGTTCTCTCTGTGTAGTGTTTCTAATGTCCCCACTTCTTATTGAAGCGAAGCTTCTATACTGGCGTTGTATTTTACTTTTCTCTCTGTAGTGAAATGTTGAGTCAAACGTCACGGAACTATCGCCACAAAATGGCGTCGTCACGAGTAACGTCATAGAATAGCGGGTCTTTACATCGATTCACTACTCTCGATCAATTGGTTTCTAGTCATCATATATTTACTCTAAGTAGGTTTAAATTAAAAACTACATAAAAAATAACAACATTATTATATTCAATTACGCAGTCGTTCAGTTTAGAGCGACAATTATTGCGACTTCATTTGTACTTGTGTTATCTGGGCCTGAAAAATAGACGAGTTGCCAGCAGTTGTTTTAAAATGCCCTCTACGTCTCCAGTGAGTTTCTGAGAGTCTCAGTACCGAAAGATTGTGGTCTGCCATTTCTTTTTCAATTATGTGTAACTTTCCCGGGTTTTGGATCAATTCCTGGACGTTCCATGTACCAATTCGTTGAAATTTTCTGAAATTGAGTGAAAATTTGGATTCAGCCGCACAATTTCTGCCAGGTGTATAATCCCTTACACCTTAGCAGCCGGTAGCATATTTCACACCATCAAAACTGAAACCGGGATGGCGCCGAGCGTGAGTCAGGTCACGACACATCCCATCTTCACTTACTGAAATTGTCATCGTAATGGAAGAAATTCTCTTGGATAAATAATGCAGTGACTATCATTTTCGCCGCATGATCAGTTTTGACTGCCACTGTCCAACCTATCGTTATGCATGACTACCCTCACTTTGTTTGTAGAAGAGCATGTAGTAGAAAGAAATATAGTGACCCGTCTGCTCTTGGAAACTTAATAGCCATTCGGGGTCGGAAGAAACAAGAGTTAGCCAAGAGAGGCTCATAAAAAAGATTAAAGACATTTCACTCAAGACTAGTTAAAAAAGAGTAAAATGTGAAGGACCTTATGATGCGCCAGGTGCGTTTCATAAGCGTATGAGTATTGCTACACTTTGTATTCCCGCCATACTTCGGCGTGTTGACTTCAGGCTGTATGGCTCATCCAGCATGCTATAGCATGGAGGATAGGGTGTAACTCCATGGCCTCTCATTTGTGTACATAGATAGTGATCACTAATTATTTTGTATTTGAAAGAATATAAAAAAAAAGGAATTGAAGAAAGTGATAAAAAATAAACATTCATAAACTAAATGATCCGGACATAGCAAATTATATAGGGAGCAAATATAATATAAAATATGGACAAAAAGCGTACAAGAATAAGATGATATTAACCAGCTATGGATAAAATACGATATCTTGTATTGTAGATCTCAATTGAAATCTTGAGTAAAGGCAGAGCAAAACAGAAAGTCAGTGGATTGATAATGAGTGCAAGATGGCAACAAATAGAAAAAAGAAGACATATCAAAAAACTCTTAAAGCAGATTGTACACGGAGGAAAAAAGAAAAGCATATCGTATAGAATTTATCCCAAAACAACGAAAGACTACTATTTTGTATCTTTGAGAAAAAATACACTTATAAAATTAAAGAAACACAAAAATATTAATATTACACGTAGTTATGTCCGTATATAGTTATTTTGATAACTATTGTCTAGGACGGGAGAGATTTTTGTTTTGGTTCAGAGCAGTGGCTATACCGTTCTGACGAGACCTAAAGAGGTCGAAATACGTATAAGCGGTTGTCGCTGCCCTGTATCAAAACAAAAATCTAATACCGTCATTATGTTTTATTACTTACTTCGTTTGAAGTACCAGAAACTGAATTCACTACGAATTTTGACCAGGATGAACGGCATGTGGAATGCAATTTTAGATTCCGTTGCCGAGTAATTTATCCAGCTGTTTGTTTCGCAAGTTTTAGGAAACACAGTGGTAAAAATTTGAATTCGGTTTCGCTAGGTAGAAATCGTTTGATTTCTCTTTTTGTTTTTAGATGGCGTAGTTACGTCCGTATATAATTATTTTGATAACTATTGTCTAGGACGGGAGAGATCTTATTTTGGTTAAGAGCAGTGGCTATGCCGTTCTAACGAGACCTAAGGAGGTCGAAATACGTATAAGCGATTGTCGCTGCCCTGTATCAAAACAAACATCTAATACCGTCATTATGTTTTATTACTTACTTCGTTTGAAGTACCAGAAACTGAATTCACTACGAATTTTGACCAGGATGAACGGCATGTGGAATGCAATTTTAGATTCCGTTGCCGAGTAATTTATCCAGCTGTTTGTTTCGCAAGTTTTAGGAAACACAGTGGTAAAAATTTGAATTCGGTTTCGCTAGGTAGAAATCGTTTGATTTCTCTTTTTGTTTTTAGATGGCGTAGTTACGTCCGTATATAATTATTTTGATAACTATTGTCTAGGACGGGAGAGATCTTATTTTGGTTAAGAGCAGTGGCTATGCCGTTCTAACGAGACCTAAGGAGGTCGAAATACGTATAAGCGATTGTCGCTGCCCTGTATCAAAACAAACATCTAATACCGTCATTATGTTTTATTACTTACTTCGTTTGAAGTACCAGAAACTGAATTCACTACGAATTTTGACCAGGATGAACACTCTGAGATAGCGCG
>NW_027313799.1:0-19501 GCF_040954645.1 Diabrotica undecimpunctata
GCGCTATCTCAGAGTGTTCGTCTCCCTGTTGTAATAACTGTAGATATACTTCCTTCTTTCTTTTTATCTTTTCTTCCACTTCTTTATCCCACCAATATGGTTTATCTACTCTTCGTACCTGTGGCCCTAAGGCTTCTAGCGCTGCGTCTTTCATGCAGTTTTTTATATGTTCGTATTCATCCGTCGTTGATATGTGTGATTCCTGTAGTTTTTGTGTTAGTCTCCAGGAGTAAAGTAACTGTGTGCTCTCGTTATCTAGATTATCTAAGGTGTACTCTCTAGTAGTTCTCTCTATTTTTTCTCTGTGTTCTTTGTTGATGTCTGTGTGGTTCCTGTCTACGAATGGTGTATATATTTTTCCTATTATCAGGCAGTGGTCCGAGCCGCACTCTGCTCCTCTATTCACCTTTACATCCTGTACTCTTAACTTAGTTTGTTGTCTTGTTATGAAATAATCTATTATCGATTTTAGACCTCTTGTGTGCTGATACCAGGTGTATTTATGTATGTTCTTGTGGGCGAAAAAACCATTCAAAATCTTTAACTCATATTGTTGGCATATATTTATGAGTCTTTCTCCGTTGTTGTTAACAGTTTCTTCTCCATGCATGCCTACCACTTTACTTTGAACTTTTTTTCCTACTCTGGCATTCAGGTCTCCTCCGCATATAATCTCATGGCTGTTAGGAATTTCGTTCAGGATTTTTCTAAAGTCTTCTTCAAAAGTTTCCTTTTCTTACACTGAGTAGTCATCATTTACGGCATATACCCCCAGAATTGTTATTTGTGTTCCTCTTAGGAGAACCGTCACTTTAATAAAACGTTCGTTGTATGCTTTCCAAGATTTAATATATTTTTCAAATTTCTTGTGTACAAATATTGATATCCCTAACAAACTTTCATACCAGACGAAAATATTGCCGGCAAAATTTTCACTCTTATGATATATACGAAAATTTTTGTACAGTTGAAAGGGGAAAAGTTCCTGTAAATCTTGTAGCGTTAATTTACTCAGTAGTTAATTATTGTGCAGTTACTTATAAGGCAAGAGCCATCGAAAATCAAAGTAATTAGAGCAGGACTTGGAACAGATCTTCCTGCTTTTGGGTGATTAGTAACTTTTTTTGCTTTCCTCAAAACACACATTTAAAGAAAAATAAATCGTTTTTACATTTGTAACGTATACAGAAGATTTTTGTATAAGTAACTGTACTGTAAAATATGCCTGCATGTGGCATATTATAAATATTTTTAAAAGTTCTGAACTACAAAATGGATTTTTTGCAAAATTAATTAAAACAGGAATATTATTACTGCCCAATCGATAATTTATGTGATTTCATGGTTGTCTGTGATGAAAGAGAATGAATTTATTTAAATTACTTACAGTACAGCTTGGATCGGGGCATAAACCAAACAAAATTGTAAAATATATGTAAAAGTGTAGTATATGTCAAAACAAAATTTCAGTGTTTTTTTTTTGTGGCATTGACTGTCGTCATTCAGCCAGTCTCGAAAGGTTATAAATATATTCCTTAAAAAAGTATACATAGATAAGTACAGATTATTTCTCTCAGACAAATGCACAGCGATATCCCTAAAACGAAATAGACGAATAATTAATAGAAGAACACGTCGAAGGAAATACAAGGACACTCGCTTCTTGTCTAGGGGTTCGTCAAGACATTTATTTTAACAGACAAACAATACTGGACCACGGATAAGGTATTGTTACATATAGGATAAACAAAGGGTACAAGTCTAACCCTATACACGCTCATAAAAATTTTCATGAACGAGTACCAGATTTATAAAGCTATGCATGTGTCTGACAAAAATTCTATAATTAAATTATATATTGTTACAGAACCTGTAATTTCAGTGTTAAACTCAAATTGGAGCAATATAATATTGGTTACAAGAACTTACTGCAAAGTAGCAAAATAAGTGACTTCATGGCATACCTAAATTACAATTCTTTTCGACGGCTCTATATAGTAAAACTCCTGATTTACTGTTAATATAACGTTAACTTGTATTAACAGTATCAGATCTTCATCTGATAACTCCAATCGATATTTGCTCAAGGTTTGCTGTAATTTCTAACTTAAATAGGAACTAAGAAGAGGAAATTCATTGACTAATAAAATCTACACGTCTATAAAGCTAGCTGTCCCATCGAATTCATTAATATAACAAATGGCCAGGCTGGGAATATCAAAGACATAAAAGGCAGTATTATGAATAAACTTATTCCAACTATTACGATAAACATTAAACCTACTAAAACGGTTTTTATCACTGAGAATATTAGCGTGCCTACTGATTTGTCTGAAACAAAAAAAAATATTTTTTATTAACCTTTGTTGATGCTCCAAAATACAAATTTTTTACGTGCTACAAAATTTTTTCCCAGTAAATGCATTTGGTTTGTTTAGGATAACTACGTTAATTTTTAAGCTTTAGTAACCATTAAAAACATTTTGAAGGTAATTTCAAAAGCTACAAGGCTATGTACATTCAAATATTTTAAAACTCTCTTTTTAATAGTTAAGAGCCAAAGTGATGATTACGGGTATTTCAGGTGCTTATATCAAACTTGTATTAGCTTTATTTCTTTTATTTTTTTGAGTTACAACAAAAATCAAAAAATTAAAAATTTTGTTAACCCGGCATTCGACAGGCGAAATTTTGTAAAGCTGTTCGACAAATTATATGAAACAACAAATTTTATTTTTTTTTCGAGAAAAAAACTGTGTATCGGAGAATCAATACATTTCTATCGAAAATAAGAAACTACAATAGGAGCAGTATCTACCTTATAAAAAAAAAATAGAATCAAATTCTACAGATTATTTATTGAGTTGTCAGTTCTTAAAGTTGGAGCAATTTTGAGTGTTTAAGAGTGTTTTAAACACAAAAAAATTCAGATGCCTCACACACGTATCTAGTTTTCCTGTCTCTATTTCTAGGACATCTTGAACATCTTCCCTGCTGATTGGGTTTAGTCACATAGAAATTGGAATAGGTACAGTGTCAAGTTCTCATAATTATGCACTCGCGGCAGATAACAATCGAATTATTAGAGCGGATAAAATGGCTGCAGATGCCACAAAAAAAGGACAAAGTTCATCGAAAGAAGGAGCAAAAAGATACTCTAGATATTATAGCAGAAAGCAGGTCGCTATATGGGATTGGAATAGACGATACTTTATAAGTATCGTTATATATTTGATTTTCTATAGGGACCAAATTATAGTGGGTGGTAATTTTTCAAATTGACTCACTGTGTATAAAGTGCGTGAAAAAAAAACATTTTTGTGCAAAGACGGTGTTGAAAAAATTAAAAGACAGAAATACGTTCGAAATTTCCAGGGTAAGTATCTGGAGAGTTTTCAAATAAGATTGAGTTTCGGTTTAAAATGGAAGACAACAACAAGTCTTATGGGAAAGACCTAGTATCGTTTACAGGAGAATCGAGTTTTAATAGCAAATTATGAGTTTAAAAAATAACACGCTTCATTTGTTTATTTGGACAAAAAGTGAATATTTGCTAAAGGTGCTATAAAACGAGGACCCTTAAGCTAGCGGGGATATATGAGTAGAAACCGATTTAACCTACGCCATATTTTTTTACTAATTTTTCACTAATTTATACACCCCAATAATTTTTCACCACCAAACCACTCTTAAGGGGAGCGATTCTGCTGGCTTAAAGTTCAAGCTAATTTTTTCATCCCCAAACCTAACTCTAATAGAAGTGATTCCGCTAGCTTAATATTCAAGTTAGCAGAATTAAAAAAAAGAGTATTTATGATATACCAGAGTGTTCTGCTAGATTTTTCAAATTTATTGCCACCCTAGTAATTATTCATCCCTGCACTACCCTTTATGAGAAGTCAATAATATAAAACCTAACAAAACACTGGTATTTCAAAAATATATATTTTTTATTTCCGCTGGCTCGAATATTAACCTAGCGGAAACGTTTACAAATAAGATTGCAATGGCCCAGACGTCAGCGTAGCCAATTTTTTGCGAAGTTGTCCCAGGGAGATCCGCCATGTATAAATTACACAGTAAGGGTGACAAAACAGATCCCTGTAGCAGTCCAGTGCTGAGCTTCATTTGGACATTTTTAAAATTGCCCATTGTGACTTGAAAAGGTCTGTCGATGAGCATGCTATCAATGAGTATAGTTACCTTTTGACACGGGATGGCACGAATTAGTTAGCAGATTAGTCTTTATCTCCAGACAGTATCGTATGCAGCTGATATGTC
This sequence comes from Diabrotica undecimpunctata, assembly GCF_040954645.1. Lineage (NCBI taxonomy): Eukaryota > Metazoa > Arthropoda > Insecta > Coleoptera > Chrysomelidae > Diabrotica > Diabrotica undecimpunctata. Next base: position 4,282 of record NW_027313799.1, read on the forward strand.
AATGAAAGCAACAGACGTTCTTTGCTTTCTTTGAAAATCTGCTTTAATAAGTTTGTTAGGGATAGGATCTGATCTGTGCAGCTGTGGTTAGGTCTGAACCCTGTTTGTTCAATAGTTATCAATTCAAATATGTTTCTACTAATTCTGTTGTAGATTAAGCGTTCCAATAGTTTATAGACACAGCTCAGCAGTTCAATCGGTTGGTAGCTGTGAGGCTGATCATTTGCCTTTCCTGGTTTTAAAAGGGCTATAATGGAGGCCTTTTTTAGTGAATGGGGAATTTCTCCTGATTTTAACATATCTGTATAGAAATCAGACAGTCATTTCCTAGTATATTTGCCACAATGGAGTAAAAATTCTGGATGGATTTTATCGGAGCCGGATGCTTTTCCAGACTTTATTTCTCATATTGCTGAAATAATTTTTGCTGGAGTAAACTCGTCAGAGTATTCAGATGTAGGCGGCATGCAGACTTTAGTATTTTTAGTTCTTGTTTTACTTTGGTGGTGTGGTCACGATCTGTAGGTGCTCTTCAGGTTGCTACAATGTGGGAGACCACTCTGTTGGGAGCTATTAGTACTTTGTCTCTAGTTCTAAGTAAAAGTTGGTAGTCTGAGTAAAGAGCACGCTTTTCTGCTTGATCTACTAAAGTCTAATTTTTTCACAGTTTCCATCCAGTTTTGTCATTTTGCTGCATCCAAACTGTGTAGTAGTTCGTCCGCAATGTCTCGGTTATGGCTTTTGTTGTATTCTTGATACAATTGTTCACATTTTTTATCCCATCCTGGGACATACTCTTTACGATATTCTCGGGGTATAGTTTTCTTCATTGTAAAGATAACCGCGCCAACAAATCTCATGTAGTTTGCAAGTGTTGGAGTTACCCATTCCAGACATTTGTTCAATCTCTCAGTAAAAGTCGCCCAGTCTGCTTTTTGAAAATTCCACCTAGGTTTCATGTAGGAGGAAAAGATGATATTATTGGTATTTTGATGCCAACTTTTATTCCAACTGGTCCATGTTGGCTATGTGGAAAATCTGGGTTAGCCAACAGGAATAAAAAACCAAAAATATTTATAGTAGACGAGATTATATACAGTTTTAGACATAGTGTTACGACTGCTCCTTTACCATTATAAATTCAATCCCATTGAACATATTTCGGAAATATGCAAAACTTACTACGATAATTATATTAAACGTAACGGTTACGGTGACATAACAGTTTGGAAACAAGGCAAAAAGCATTGAATACTGCTACTCCTACAATTTTGGCAAAAGTTTGCAGAAATAACAAAAGTTAAGAAAAATGTTGAATGCGTAATAATGGTATCGAAGCAATTAACTCGGCGATTAACAATTAAAATACCGAGGACTCTGATTATGATTGTGGATCTAATTGTTGATTATATTGTAAGGTAATGTGTATTTATTTTCTCATTAAGAAAAATTTTGAGTGTTATTGTTATTATTGTATCAGTAAATACTTATCAGTACATTTAGAAACAATGAATTTTTATTTTTTTTTTCTATTTTTGCACTAGTAATTGTATATTTCTCTAAATGAATGTAAATTGCATTATTAGTTAAAACCGTATTTTTGTTTGTCTCGACAGTGCTTTAAATATTGAGGGAATTTGATATTGACTTTCTCAGTAAACAATACCACAGTCTCCTCTTCACAAGACATTGCTAAAGCTCTTGCTTCCACCTTTGAACAACATTCCTCTAGCAAAAACTATGACATTAATTTTAGGGACTACAAGCTAAGGAGAGAACGCACGATATTGTCTCTAGAAGAATCCCACAAAACCCCCTATTTCAACCTATAACTATTATAGAACTGAATAACCCTTTACAGAATATGTAAAACTTAAGTCCAGGACCCGACAATATTCCTGTTGTATTCCTAAAGTAATTATTAATTTTAGCAAAACAACATCTACTGCAAATTTTCAACCAAATTTGGCAACAACGACATTATCCGTCTATATGGACAAAAGCCACAATTTTGCCGTTTTTAAAATCCAGAAAGCCTCGACTTGATCCAGAATCATACAGACCCATCTCTCTAACATGTGCCAAGGCTAAATTAATGGAGAAAATAGTCAATGCCCGGCTTATGTGGACACTAGAAAAATCTTATTTCTTCTTACCAGAGCAAAACGGCTTCAGACGTAACGGGTTAGCAATTGACAATATCGTAGACTTACAAAGTGATGTCGAAGAACCGTCAGCAATGAATCAACTGTGCATAGCTATTTTCTTCGATCTAAAGGAAACCTTCACTACGTGTTGGAGATTTAACATCATTAAAATATTGCACGCATCCAATATTAGAGGACACTGCTTAGTTTATATCGAAAATTTCTTAAAAGACTTTTTTTTCCAAGTAAGAGTTAATAACGTTTATTCCGATTTTTATACTGCAGAAAACGGTACCCTACAAGGCTCAGTACTTAGTCCTACCCTATTACTAGTCGCCATAAACAACATATTAAACAAATTACATAAATCTCTCAAAGCTCGCCTATATGACAACGATTTAGTGGTGTACATTAAAGGAGCACAAGAAGAATCGATGTGCCGAATAGTACAGACATTTTTAACCCAACTAGATGAATGGACAGCTAGTATATGCTTCGGATTCTCCGTTACAAAGACAACTGGCGTTTACGAAACAATCATCCATTACACCAGTCCTTTATCTTCACAATAGCATCATTCCCTTCCATAACTCCGTGAAATTCGTTGGTATGTGGCTGGATCAAAAAGTTTCCTTGAAAAAGCACATACAACACTTGGCGCTAACATGCAACAAAAGACTCAATTTGCTTAAAACCGTATCAAATCGTTTCTGGGGTTCCGACTTCTCTACACTACTCCTTCTGTATAAAACACTAATTAGATCCAAACTCGAATACGGTTCAATTATTTATGTTTCCTCAACCAAGAGTACCCTAAAACCGTTAGATACAATCCACAATGCCGCACTTTGGATCGTTCTCGGAGCTTTTCACACTTCACCCATAGAAAGCTTATATTCCAAAACTGGAGAACCATCATTGCAGTATTGACGGGCACTTTTAACACTTTCACACGCTTCTTCTGTAGCTGCTAATAAGCATCATTCAATCTTCGAAAATACTTTTTTTAAAAATAATCTTGACTTTCTCTTTAATAAACCTCGTACTGGAAAATCTTATTACACACGAGTAAGATCAATTCTGAATATTTTTGACACAAAATTCCCAGATGTATTTTACTGTAACATCCAACATCCGACTCCATGGTTAATAAGCATTCCAAATTGCAACACCTATCTGATAGAGTTCTCTAAATAATGCAATAACAGCATACTAATCAAAAACAAACTAAACGAGATTCTTGAACGAGATCACCTTAACTTCACAAAGATCTTTACCAATGTCTCTAAATCTAATGATGGCATTGGTTGTGTATTTGTTACTCCAACATCTACTTTCAAATTTAAACTACCGCCTAGCTCAAGTGTTTTCATCGCTGAACTGCTTGCTTTATACGGGGCCCTAAAACATGCAAACCTCTCAAGAATTTCAAATCCTTTGTTTCTCGCCGACTCGCTTAGCTCTCTTCTTGCAATACAGCATCTGTATCCTAAACAGCCCTTGGAGCAAATAATAAAAATTGAACTACAAACCGCCCAAGAGAACCACATAACTCCTAAATTTATATGGATCCTAATATTTCTCAGTACAGTTTTAAAAGAAAACATGAACAAATTTTTACCACGTTTCGTAGACAGTAAAAAGGGTATAACGAATTTTGCAATGTTTTTACAGCGATTCACCGACCTTAATATTCCATCGTCCTTCAAAACGAAAAAACAAAATTAGTTTAATACTCTCGACAATGCATAAAGGAGACAAACTACGGTCAGATGTGCCTTATCCAAACAATTTTATTACTTTAAATGACATGGCTATAAATGGCACTTTTGTTTTGGGGCACACATTGGCACAAATTACTAGACTCACATCACATCTTCAGCTTCCATCGCTTTGTTTGTCATTTTAACGCTAAATAACAAAAGAAATACATAATGATACAAAATAAGGTTAATTTTGAATAGAATAGAAGAAAAAAACTACGCTGAAAATTCTAAATTAACTCATATAACCATCTCACGGCTTAATGCCTGTGAAATCACTATAAAAACTTATTTACTGACGTCAATATGATTCAGGTAGGTCATAAAACGAAACATCTCGGCCATTATGATGCGTTATTGTTGCCTGAAACAACTGGTTATCTTTTTTTATTAATTGAAAAAGGAACCGTACGGTTCTTTTCCGTTGCCGTTATAATTCATTTATTTATTGTGACCCGAGATGACCGAGTTGTCTGGTAAATTTGTTGAATAATTTATTGTTCTAGATTAAATTTAAGATTTTGATTTATTGTATTAGATTTGAGTACACCCAATGGCGTCCCAAATAAGTTATTATTTTGGATAATATAAAAGAACATGTAAATAGAAATATGGCAATTGAAAAAAATTAATAGATTATATTCGCTATAAGTATAAAAATAACAAATAACAATGGAGATATATAAATATATTCTCCATTTGGCCTCAAGGACTAGAAGCATTGAATAAATTTCTAATGGATATCAGTAACAAAGAAGAATCAATCAAATTCAAAAAATAATTATCCACTAGAATTTTATAACCATCTAATTAAAAAAAAAGTATCATTATCAGAAATGATACTTTTTTTTTAATTAGATGGTTATAAACCCGTATATAATTCCGATACCGATCCAAAACAAACCCAAACCATACCTAGCAATAATAATAGTATTGTCACTAAATCAAACAAACACTATATATCCTTACCATACATTAATGGATTATTTAAACAAATGTCGAAAATGTTGCCAAATTGTGATATCCATGTTGGATATAATTCGTCAAAAAACCGGAAAATATTTTTTTAAATTTAAACCCAATGCTTTATTGCTATACGGAGTGGAAGAATGGACTCTCGGAATCACAAGTATGAGACATGTAGAAGCCTTTGAGATGTGGGTTTTTCGAAGGATGCTAAAGATCTCTTGGACACAGCACGTGACCAACAACGAGGTGCTGAGCAAAATGGGGACTTAGAGAAAACTGCTAAACATTCTAAAAACCAGAAAAACGAGTTATCTAGGACATATTTACAAAAAAAAACAACTTTCTACGACTAATAATGGAAAGGAAAGTGGAAGGAAGAAGAGGTCCAGGAAGAAGAAAATGCTCCTGGCTGAAAAATGTAAGAGACTGGACAGGCATGGACACACATTCGATTCTAAGAACAGCTCAAGATAGAGAGCAATTTGCTGTAGTTATAGCCAACCTTAAGTAATGGAGAGGGCACCTTAAGAAGAAGAAACCCATTGCTAATAAAGATCATCAGTCGGATATTATTTATAAAATAAATTGTAAAGACTGCAATTCAACATATTTTGGTCAAACATATCAATATCTACTTAGAAGGATTGTTGCACACAAACGGCTCAAATACGGCCTTAGCCAAGTGTTCTCCAGAAAAAAGCCATTTTTTTCGCTGTTAAAAATGTACAACTTTTGAAAAAAACTACAACAAATAATGCATATTGGAGATGATTTACATAAAAAAAGATCTAAATTTTATCAATAATAAGACTGGCATCAAAGATCTTTCCAATATGTATCATAATTTAATAAATTGAGTTGTTTTTTAAATGCATAATGGGCAGATATTCGCTAATCTCAGAGTCCACTCGTATTTATACCTGCCAGATGTATTTAGGACCAGAGTCCACTTTTTCATTCCATATTAAAAACTATCAAAAATCGAGTCATCATTCTAGAATATTTTGAAAATAATAAGTCTCCAAATCATAAAATAAGCACACAAACATAACTTACAAACCAACACATCAAAAAATACGGCCTTAGCTAAGCGTTCTCTATCAAATAGGTATTTTTTCGATGTTGATTAAAGATTGTACAGATGTTGTTACAGATTAAAAAAAAAGACCAAAACTACAATAAATGATGCATATTGGAGATGATTCACATAAAAAAAGATCAAAATTCTATTATAATAAGACTGATACCATAGATCTTTTCAAAGGAGACCACAGTTCAAGCCGCATGTCTCGCTCATCGTATTATTTAATGATCCTACATTCCAGTACTGGTTGGATTTCTTTTACAAAATAATGCCAGATGTTAACAACCATTATTTAACCAACTGCAGATAATTGCAGATGCTCACAGGACATGGTTATTTCAAAGCATTTCTTTACAGATTGTGAAATCTGGGAAATAACCAATTTCTGTAATGTGAAATATTGGACACTATCTTACACACTCTATTGATATGCGATATGTGGATAGACGAGGGGAGCCTGCTTGAAAGAGAGATAGGAAGTAGGGTGCAATCAGTCACGGATCTGGTGGAGGAGGTGCTTAGGTCGTTAGATCGGTGGAGAACAGTTCTGAGATATGTGAAGATGTCGTTGGAGACAATCAGTAATGTTTTCCAAAAGTGCTTTAGTTATGCCTTGTTCTTTTCCCAAACAGGCCTAAGTCAGCTGTTGAGTGTTTGCGGTTGAGTGATTCCAGCTGTCACCATCTATTTGCTGTGAGTTTTTGGATATGTTGACTGTTTGAGGAAAAACAAGTGAGTAATCGAAAAAGTGTGTTATAAGTATAAAATGAGTTTAGATTTTGACATTAATAGTGCCAAGAAGAGAAAGCAAGAAAAAAATGAAGACCTGTGGGACAAAAATCTCAGTAATTTCGCAAGAAATAGTAAAGAAGCTATAAGAAAGAAGGTTGTAAGGCATATCTATTGACTCCTAATGATGTAAGTAGCTGTTTTGATAAAATCTACTCACATAAGACTGCTGCTGATCAGAACAACTTCGTATTCAAATACCTTCTCAATTAAGAGTCTAAGCAACATAAGCTAACAAAACCAGCCTCTTCCAAAATTAAGAGTAAGTAAGCGTATTTTATTCTACGCGCTATCTCAGAGTATTTGGGTTTATAACCTTACTTTGGTGTGGATGGAAGATACACCAGATTATACTAATACTTTTGTGTACACATGGATTTAAAACCAGAGTGGGCAAGGTTCCAATGAAATAGTTTCTGCTCTGTACAGCTTTTTGGGGATTTTGAAAGACAAGTTTAAAAATGTTCCAGCGAAATCATTGACACTTCAACTGTTTTCTAATGCTTGCAGTGGACAAAATAAAAATCAAAATGTTTTGGGTTTTTTACTTAGTTATGTGCAGACTTCTAGAGCGTTTAGTGATATTCAGCATTGCTTTCCAATCAGGGGACACAGCTATATACCTTCTGATAGAGTATTTGGACGTTTTGAAAAAATATTTAGAAGACAATAAACAATAGTTGAACCAGAGAAGTACTACAAAGTGTTGTCTTCAGCTACAGTTAAAGTTTTAGAAAAAGACTGGGAACTTTTTGATTTCATGGATGCTGCAAAACGAGTTTTATTGAAGAAGCTCCCTTTTTTTTGCGTGAACAACGAGTTTTTTCATTTTCAAATAAAAGTAATGGACATTGAAGCTTAAAATACCTACTGTGGTGATTCTAGTACTTTTAAAGTTATAAAAAAAGAATGCAATTTGCTGGGAGTGTACAGTACAGTGAAGTCTATGGCATTAGTGAATCATGTAAGTGAAAAGAAGAAAAAAGATGTGGAAAACCTTCTCAAATTTATTTCATTATGTGAAAGTTCAAAAGACTTTTATAACACTGCACTTACCAGTGTGCAAAATGGTTCCAACGATAATAATACTGTAGTACATGATGAACTAGAGCCTTTTATTTGAATGATTTTTCAACTTTACTTTTCAAATTTTGATAAAAATGTGAATCATTGATTATGATGAATAAAAATTAATTTTTAATTATGTACTCAGATAGTTATTAAACCTTTGCTGACATCTTAAAGACAAGCTCTGATTATCAATAAACTTACAAATGAATAATAATATGAAGTTGTCTTCCACATGAATTTTCCAAAAGTGCTTAAGTCACTGACTTAAGGTCGTTTTGAACAAATAAACCAACAATGTTTAACTTCTTAAAAGCCATGATTGTGTTCAAATCTTACTTTTAATTGTCTTGAAAAAAGAATTTAAACCTGCAAATTACATGACTGATTCTATTCCAAAGCAACATTTAATTATATTTTTAAACAGAGAAAAATTCGTTCCTGAAAAATTTACTGTTTTAACTTAAGACCTTTTGGAATCCACCTCTTCAATTGCAGAAACTGAAAGATGTTTCTCTAATTTGAAATTCATCAAGACGTTTTTAAAGAAAACAATGTCAGAATACAGTGACTTTAACAAAAAGGTGATGAAAAGGTTCATCTCTGATAAAAACAATACATTTAGTTTTATTTTTAAAAATAAGCTTGTGTAAAGTACTTATTAATTTATTGTATTCTCTAATCAGTGCCCCCATGAACAAAATTAGCAACAGATGCTACTGGAGAATAGGTACCTATAAAAAAAAATTAATCTGGATGTCTAATATTTTATATCGTTACATAAAAATAAACATTTTTACGACGTAGATTTAAAAAAAAAAACTAAATATCTCAATACTTACTTTGCACTGGAGTACTACTCTGTTGTCCTTCTTTGTACTCTTGATCAATTTTATCCGTTGCATTAACAGTCTCGTTCTTCCAAGTTATGTTCATATCGATCATATCTCCATACTTAACAAAATTTTTCAAAGAAATCCTCACAATTTTGCCAGTAAGGAAGCTAATATTGGGCAGCAAAATTTCTAGGTCTCTGGTCAGCATAAAAACCCTAACCTTCTCGACAAACCTGTCCCAAGCGTCTGACAGTGTCACTTGAGTGGTATTACTAGGAGGAAGGTTTTGGTGTAAGTCTTCTGTTGGACTAACAGTTGAGGGTTTGTTGTTTTTCTGCACACTGTCTACTTCATTTTCAATATTATTATCATCTAAGTCATTATCATACAAATCATTGTCACTATCTTGATTATCTATATTATTTTCTACATTGTGGCTGTTAATATATTGTACTACAGTTGTAGCCTGTGTGGTGGTCATATCAGGAATATCAGTACTGTTTTCTATAATAATAAACTTCACAAACGTCAAAGGTTTCACGTCGTCGCTGTGGTCTATGACATCTCCTAAACCATTCGCAGCTTCAATTAAAAACGACTTTGTTTCATTAATAAAAGTTGTCCAAAAACTATACTCTTCTGTACTATTATAACCCTCCTGGCTCATATCGTCGGCAAAACTCCGTACTGAACTTAAAATTATAAATAAAATAATATATTTGTACATATTTAATCCTGCTGTATTGGCCTGGTTAATAAAAATTTATCTTCTTCGAAACGGTACTCGGGTCGTAAACTTTGGTAATTAAGTCTGAAATTAAAAAAGGAACAAATTACAAGTTTAATAAATCTTTAAATGAGTTCTTCCAAGAAGAATATACACGAACATGTATAAAATTAACTACATCAACGAACATTTTGGTCGTACCGCATGCAATACATGAAAAATGATTCATTAATGTTTATTAAGTAAATTATTTTGTACATAAGAAATATACTAATTGTGTGTATAACAAATAACCGTTATATGGCGATTTAGTGGAGGAACAGATAATTAATACAAGGTGTTTCTTTGGGGAAGTAACATCATCATTATCATCTGTGACCGCTGACAGCCCATGGAAGACCATGGTCGCCCGTTGAGGTTTTTAGGCTCTATAGTTTTACATGGTACGGAGGCTAGCTACACAAGAGCATAACTCTTAAAAAAGTCCAACGTTTTATATCTAAAACCGTTTGTCTTTTTTAAAAAGATCATTTCAGTTTCATGTATATTTTGTTTTCTTCACTATAGTTGACCATGTTTTTCTCTTCTTTGCTTTTTTCCCATTCTCTTATTCCTAATTTTTTTTAATCCTGGTTAATACCAGGAGTCCTTCTCTTTCTGTGCCTACCTCTCGGTCTTTTCCCGTTTAATTTATTTTTCTCAGTACTGTTCTTGTATACGTCTTATTACCCATCTTTACTGCGCGTCCCAACCAACCAACTCAGTCGTTTACTTTGTTTTTCTTTTGTAACAGTCGGTTTATTAACCTTCAGCTGGCGTTGTGAGGTCAGGCGGACCCACATTACTTTTTAAATCCATGTAAAACTTGCAAATTTAGTCCTGAGTCTCTCTCTTATCGTTTCCTCATTGCCGAGGATCGTGATTTCCTACAATGCGGGCTGTCAATTCTCTCCATCTCTTGCGATTTTGGGCTGCTCTCATGGACTCGGAAAACGTCTCTCCAGTGGCTTTCTGTACTTGATCTGACCATCGGATAGGTGAGCGTCCTCTGCCTCTACGTCCTTCTACGTTTCCGCATACAATTAGTCTTTCTAAGTTGTCATTGTCTCTTCTCGCAATGTGGCCAAAAAACTTTAAAACATTTGCAAGACACTGAGAGGAGAGTCTGGTCTGAATGTTTAGCTCTTCGAGAATCGACTGATTGGATATGTGCTCCATCCACGAGACGCGTAGCATTCGTCTCCAGCACCACATTTCGAATGCGTCAATCCTTTTCCTATCCTCTGATTTTATTGTTCATGTTTCGGCACCGTAACTGAAGATTGAAAAAATGAGTGTCCGTACCAGTCTCATTTTGAGTTGTTTGGATAAAGAGCGGTCCTTCCATATTTTTGACAGTCGACTCATCGCGTTCTTGGCTATCCCTATTCTTCTGCGAATTTCCGTATGGGAGGAGGCTGCATTGCTTAAGGAAGATCCTAGATACGTGAACTCGTCTACTTTCTCGAATTGATTTAGGGCGCCTGTTGTTTGGAGGATATTCGCGTGGTCCACAATCATGATTTTTGTTTTCTGATTATTAATCTTGAGCCCACACTTGTTTATTTCGGTTTCTACTCTCTTTATCAGTCTCGACATCTCCTCTTCAGATGTTGCTATCAGTGTTGTATCGTCTGCGAATCTTGCGAATCTTTTTTCTTGCAATGGAGATGCCGCCTCTCCATCCATCGAGTGCGTTCCTCATTATGTATTCTCCATATAAATTGAACAGGTCTGGAGATAGTATGCACCCTTGTCGTACACCTCTGCTGGTTTTGAAGGTATCAGATTGCTGGTTTTCAATTCTTATTTTAACTGAGTTATCTTCGTATAAGTTTTTAATTAATATTGCCAAATGATCTGGAACTCCCATCTCATGAAGAACTGTCCAGAGAACTTCCCACTTCACACAATCAAATGCCTTTTGGTAGTCTAGAAAACAGATTATTATTGGAATTTTAAATTCGCGGGCCTTTTCTATGAGCTGCCGCATATTAAGGATTTGCTCTCTTGTACCCTTCCTTTTGACAAAGCCTGCTTGTTCTTGGGGAATTTGTTTGTCTAAGTATTGTTGCAAACGGCGTTTAATGATTCTTAGTAGTATTTTGCTTGGATGGGAAATCAGTGAGATGGTACGATAATTACTACACTTTGTAGTTGTTCCTTTTTTATGGATTGGTATGCACAATGATGTGCGCCATTCTCTGGGCCACTTTCCGCATCTCCAAATTTTATGTCCTGAGTAGCCAGCGGTAAAGTTCATTTGGGATCACATTACTTTTTAAATTCATGTAAAACTTACAATTCACACCGCAATATCACAGCAGACAATTGGATTTCATCCAAATACGTCATGAATGCATTAAAAAAACGCGGACTAACTTGGTTCTTCCAAATTGGAACAGAACTGAAGGATCTTTCATTTATGGTTTTACAAATGACTACACTATAATTTCCTACGTTGAAAAAAAGTGAAGGCAGTTGTGTTAATATCATTAATGCACCATATCGAATGTGAGGACATAAAATCTGGTAAACCCGAATCATTTGCTTCTATAATCAAACAAAAGGCGGTATGGATGCACTAGATCAAAAATGTACGACATATTTTACTAACCGGCGAACTAGGCGATGTCCAATAACTATTATTTTTTTACAATATTGAATATTGCAGGTGTCAATGTACACATTTTACATGAATGTTATAAAAAAATCAACCCATAGAGGAAAAAGCGTTTTACAAAATTCTTGCAAGACAACTTGTAGAACCATATCTTAATATAAGACTGTACAATTTTCGATTACCTAGGGAGATTACCATGAGTATCAGTAGAATACTAAATAAAAACTATACCTGAAGCAGAGAGGGGGGAGATTTAAATAATCAGAACCAGAAACGAAAGAGATGTGGTAACTGTGATCGAAAGAATGACAAAAAAAACAAAAATATCCTGCAGCTAATGTTCCCGACACATGTGTGGCGCCTGCAGGGCATATATTTGCAAGAATTGCATTTATAAAAATGTTACTGGTAAATAGTTCGCAGTTTTGTTGATATTAATATATTTTAATTAGAGAGTTTTTATATTTTACTTACTTGTTCTTTATATGATACGAGAAAATCAACAAAGAAATAGTGATTTTATTTTTTATATTTCTTTTGTAAGAAATTACGTTCTGCTGTCAAAAAACCTTGAAAAATAAGTTATCTTACATTTTTTTAGCATTTGTCATTATTAATAAAAAGTAAATAGAAAATAGGCTTACATAACTTTATTCCAGCTTAAATGATTACAAATTAAAACAAAATAATTAATTATGCTCTTATTAATTTCACAAAAAAACTCAAAAACTCAGGACGCAGGCCGAATGGGTATTATACCAGGTAGTAAGGAAACGCAACAAATGGATTTATGGTAATTTATTGTTTAATGAGTAGCATAGTTTAGTAAGTTAGTAATTGGGAGGATGTAACTCCTTAGAATCTACAATTATATATCTTGTAAAAGTGTCACAGCGCCACGAGAAAATTTATGTTGTGGAAAAGGAACAGTTTATAACACAAATTGTGTTAATACCGTGTATATTTATAACTAATTTTAGAATGTGCAGCTCATAGCAAACACCTATTTTTTTAAAAACTTTTCTGGTATCCCCTATAATAATAGATATAAAAGACTTTATCTCTTATCAAAAATAAGAATGAAAATAAATAACACCAAAATATTTTCTACAGGAATTCTCTACAAAAATTCAATGTAGAATCACTGTGGAACGACTCTACAAGAGAAATGTACCAAAGGAGGCTAGCAGAGAAGATACAGCTGAAACAAATAGACAACATCGAAGATATAAACCCGAGCTGGGAGAAAATTAAAAACAACATTCAAGAAGCAGCAACAGAAGATCTAGGAAAACGCAAAGTCATACTAAATAAAAGAAACAACAACAATACACCATGGTTCAGAAAAGAAATAAAAGGAAAATGTAAAGAGAGATGAGAGGCCTACACGAAGTACAAACGTCAAATACTCCAGAATCCCGAGACACCTATAGAAGAATACGAAATGAAACAAAGCAGTTGTTAAGAAGAACAAAAAATGAACGCTGGAAATAGTTTACAAAAAGGATTTTACATAGAAGGAAAGCGCCTTCTACGATACACAAAAACAAATATGAAGATTTATAAGAAACCAACGGAAAGAAATAGCAGAATTGAAGAAATATGACGGAAATATGACAGTACCTGACGGAACTGTTTAAAGGAAAGGAAAATAATAATTAACACAATAACATACCTGAACTAAGACACGAAATAGAAATCAGTTTTCAGGTAGTAGAGATAGCGATAAATTCACTCAAAAATAGAAAGTCACCAAGACCAGACGCAACCAGACGTTTCTAAAACACGGAAGAGAAAGCATAACCCTTGGGATGACAAAACTAATATTCCACTGCAAGATACCAGACGCATGGAGAAACAGCATAATGATACCAATGTTCAACAAAGGAGATAAAGAAGACCCCAACAATTATAGAGGTATAAATCTACTGAACACCGCACTTATGCTTACCACAAAAGTAATAATTAAAAAAATCAATATACTAACAACTTTATCAGATGAACAACAAGGATTCAGATTTGGAAGATCCTGCGTAGACGCCGTATTTGTACTAAGACAAATCACAGAAAAGGCCATCGAGTACAATAAACCAGCATAACTATGTTTTATAGATCTGACAAAGGCTTTCGATCGCATCCAAGTCAAAGACGTCTTACACCTACTGTATAAAAGAAACAATACCAATCAATATTATACAAACCATCGAAAACATCTACTGCCATAATGGAATACAAGCAAAGCTAAATGGAAAACTAACAAAGTGTATACCAGTACCAAGCGGAGTCAGACAGGGTGACTCGTTAAGCCCATTTCTCTTTAATATAATAATGGACGAAATAATGCAAGCAGTACGTAAAGGTCATGGTTACAGAATGTGGAACAAAGAAATCCAAATATTATGTTATGCAGATGACGCCGTATTAATCGCAGAAACAGAAGACAAGCTACAACGATTAACACACATCTTCAATACAACAGCTAAGAAATAGAATATAATATCAGCAGAAAAAACCAAATGTTTGATACATCTAAATACCCACTACGATGTAGAATCAAAATTAATGGGAAAATAATAAAGCAGGAAACAAGGTTTAGACTGATATCTGGAAATAAATATAACTAGTTACGGAGATGTTGAAGAAGAACAACAAAGCTTAAAAGCAAGTAAAGTGACGGGATCTCTTAAAGACACAATCTGGAAGAAGAAAACACAAAAACAAGAATCTATAAAGCAGCAATTAGACCTATATTAACATACACGGCGAAGAAAAGACGACACATCTAGAACGCGACGACTACTAGAAACAACAGAGACGAAAATATTTCGACGAATATTAGGGAAAAGTCTGTTGGATAGGGAGAGAAGCGAAACCATAAGAAGAGCATGCAATATAGAAGACATAAATGGATCGGTGACAAAACAAAAACAGGAGTGGAACGAACACATTAGCAGAATGGCAGAGGATAGGATAATACGAATAGCACGAGATAAGTCACCAAATGGACGAAGAAGTATTGGCAGACCAAGAAAAAGATGGTGCAATATTTCAAACAATTTAGGAGGCTAATATTGAAGAAGAAACAGGCTCTAAAGCCTACATACAAGAAGGAAGACGAAGAAGAAAAAGACTTCATCTCAAAAGTTGATCACCCCGTACACTCTGAGATAGCGCG
>NW_027313800.1:0-19498 GCF_040954645.1 Diabrotica undecimpunctata
CGCGCTATCTCAGAGTAAAAATTACTAACACAATGGGATATTACTTGTTTTCTTGATTAGTGGAATTGCTACTCAAGCAATTAATATAATTATGGTTTGCATCGTCGAGACAGTCGATGGCGTATTCCATCAATATTTTCCAATTTTGTCTATTTTATGCTTGTAATCACCTTCTCGTTCTTTTACGTAGTCTGTCAGTTTGGTCAGTGTTCGTCCCTAATTTGCTTTTAGAATATATTCGATCTAGTTCGCGGTCAACCTTGTTGACCTGGTTAGTTCGATACAGTATTTAGTAGGTCTAATGGTATTTAGAAGGTCTAATATTTAATGTTCATTTGTTCCAGTGCTATTGTCCATTGTATGATGTTTGTTTTAGTCTTAGTCTTCTAGTCCTTTTAGTGTGTATAGATAAAAATACATTATTATTAAACGTTTATTAAAATAACGCAAAACAAACCACCGTGTAACGTTATAAACGTCACATGTGGTTATTTTCTTAACATCTTCTTCTTCTTAAAGTGCCTATCCGTTCCGGATGTTGGCGATCATCACGGCTATCTTTACTTTGTTTATTGCAGCGCGGAACAGTTCAGTGGTAGTCGTGTTATACCACTTTCGTAAATTTTGAAGCAGGAAATGCGTCTTCTTCCCGGTCCGCGCTTACCATTTAACTTCCCTTGGAGAATCAGCTGGAGAAGGGCCGTAACGTTCTTGATTTCTCATTACATGTCCTAAATATTTCAACTTTTTAGTTTGACGGTCATGAGAATTTCACATGCTTTCCCCATTCTACGCAGGACCTCCACATTAGTAACTCTGTCAACCCAGGATATACGTAAGATGCGCCTATAACACCACCATTTCGAAAGCTTCGAGCCGATTCTTTTATTCTTTACATAATTATTGTATTTCAATTTCTTTTGATTATATTCATTGTTAACTTTCTATTTTATTCTAAAAATAGTTGGCCCTCAACTCTTCTACCAACTAAAATATTCTGTTTAATCTTTCACTTATTTCGATTCTATTCCTTTATTCAGACCCCATATCTAGTACATATTTGTCAGTTGGCAATTCCGTTCTGTCATGTCAGTCTTCTCTTCAATATAGAAAGGGAATCCTTTTTTTATATTTTTCATCTACTCAAAGCGAATTTCTACTAATAAATTTAGTTATATCGTCAAATCTTCTCTGAGTTATTTTTAGTTGACACGCTTTATTTACAACTTTTAAATACGTATATGCATGAAGGATATTGATATAAATAATTTTAAATCATTTATTTTAATAATAATTATATTCATTTAATCATCCTTGCCATCAGCTACCCCCTTTCAAAAAATGTTTTTTTCTATCACAAGGAAATCTTTAAAACGTATACAGTCGCTAACACAAGGCTCTCATTTCAATTTTTCGACATAAATAAATTTTTCTTGTTCTTCCTTGTTGGGTGGAACTCCTGAAGCCTCGTGGTGCACCGCACATGTGATGACAACAGCAGTATAGCACATACCATGTAGAACTCAATAGCTGCTTGAAAGTACAACAAGTACTATCCCCTGGTATCTCCATTAACTTGAGATCTACTCATTCAGCTACAATCCATCAACCAGCACCTAAGCCATCAACAAGTTATCTTATTAACTACATGAAGCCATAGGTATCAATTTAAAATTTGTGTAAAGGTATAGGTAGGTTTTGCTTTATTTTTATTTAATATTAAAACTTCATTTAATTTTTTTTTAATGTACAATAAATATAATTAGTTGATATGACCTTTTATTTGTCCCAGCCAAACTCATTTTGCAGATCTACAGTTAAGATAAGACGTTCTCACACCTAAGAGACTGAGCTACATGAAGCCTTAACAATTGGCTCCCAAAGAAATTTGTGAGTTTTATTATACACATTGGCTTCCAACTTTCAGAGGGTAGTTATATTATAATTATTACAACCGTTTTAATTTCCACAAATACAGTCAAACTCAACATATTTTGCTGACCCATTAGCTTCCTCGAAAGAAAATTTTTATTTTTCTGTAGCAGATTCATAGTAGTCTATAAATCTGCTACAGATACAAAAGTAATGGCGATCTTACAATATTTTTTTTAATCTTAAATTTAATGTAACTTTCAGAAGTAGATATGGTCTGAGCATCAATCCAGAATAAGACCAAAGTTATTATAATAGGTGTGGCTAACGCCTATCATTGATATCAAAGTGGTTGATTGGCCTCATAGATCTTTCACCACTGTGACCTGAAAAATATGTCGTGTACATTGTACATCTATATTTATTCCAACAGATTTAGGCTTCTAAGAAAACATATTATCCACTTAGGAGAGATAATTGTTACCTGGATAAGTTCTAAAAAGACCTGTTACAGATACTTATGGTCTTGGCGAACAATTTCCCTGCAGACAATATTTATATTCGGCTATTCCACTTGTGTTTTCGCAGAATCTGCAGTTGGTCTGTCCACTTTACCCATTTTATAGAGATATCTTAATGAACAGTGTCAAGGGACAACACCCATAATGACTGAATTCCGTCATCTGAAGCTCCGAGGGTGTTTTTTTCAAAGTCAGCAGAAGGTTGTAACAACTTTTGTTTGCCTTTATAACTTCAAAAAAATATTAAGTAAATTGAAGCAGAATACCGTAGATCAGCAACCGACCAAGACAGCAAATAAGACAGCAAGAAATAGAAAATTGGCACAAAATATTGAATCTCAATAAAAAAAGTATCGCTTCTTTATAACAGAAAATCTTGTATGTATAAATTTAAACACTTAGTCTGACTTTATAACAACAAATACGAGCAACTTGTCCATAAACCCCCTGTATCTCCATAAATATCGACCTTTTTCTCGAATTGTCCATACATCGAAATTAACAGCCGAACGTGACGACTGACAACCGATATTAAAAACATATGGAAGTCATTCTGTCATCATTAAATTAGAGTTGCGTGTTTTAGTATCGAGCCGATTTTAAATGAAACTTATATTTTTACAAGACAAATATAGTTTATATACGGATTTAATTGAAAATCTGATTTATGTGCAACAGCGGAATTCTACGCGCTATCTCAGAGTCAGAATAAACAGCTGACAATATGTTCTTCTTTTAACATGTAAATTCTTACAGGATTGGAATTCCTTTTTTCACTTAATAAAAATAGATAACCTAAGAGACCACGTGATATATAGTCAATATTCAATAATTTAATAAAAAAAAGACGCCCCCAATATAAACAATACAAAGAAACTAGGCAAAATATTTATGATGTGTTTAAATATTTAATTCCTACATGCGATCTTCTTACCATAACTCATTATCGGTGCCCGATTAATATTTTTAAAACATAGAATTTGGCTATAGTCCTTTTGGTTTTTGATTTATTGAATGGTCTTCTTCAAGGACAAAGTTACTTTAGGTAGTCACAGTAAAACCTTAAGAAAAAAGTAAAAAACTAAAATATATTGAATTAACACAAACTGGAAAAGCTAGATAAATGAATCACAAACTTGGAAAAGCGTGCACAAGGAGCGTTTCCTAAAATCTAAGAATTTCAGAATGTAATGCCAATGGCCTTCTGAAACACCAACAAGAGTTGCAAACTGTTCTTGATGTAGAGAAGATTGATATATGCCTTATTGCCAAAACACACTTCACTAAAGACTCATAAATCAAGTTTAAAGGATATCAGGTATACCACACTCTCTACCCAGAAAATAAGCCAAAGGAGGAAGCACAATAATTATAAAACAGAGCATAGAACATCAGGAAATGGGATGGCAAACAGAAGAAATACAAGCCAAGGCTGTGAAAATGAAAAGTAGTACCTATAACCAGTAGTCTCAGCTATAATAAATATTGCCAGCTAAAACATAAAATACAATCAGATTTGTACACAATATTTTTGAACTCCCAAGGAATTCATCCTCGGGATAATAATGGGGATCAAAATTAACCGCTACTAAAGGAAAAAAGCTCGCCAAAGACTGCCTACAATTGAACTGTGAAGTAGTATCGATTGTAAAGCCAACCTATTGGCCAACGGATCAGAATGAAATCCCTGAACTGATTGACATTTTCATAATTAAAATTATTGCATCTAATTTCTTGGGCGCTAAGAAGACCTGGGATATAAATTCGGATCATGCCCCGTTCTTCTCACACTTAGTGACGAAACAATACTGAAAAAGACCTCCCTAAACTGGTAAATGCAAGGAATTGGCAGAACTTCAGAAATGAACTAAAAGACTCAGTTAATCTTTCGGTAACTTTAAAAGCTAAAAATCAGTTAGACGCAGAAGTTGAATTACTAAGAAACAGATTCAGCAAGCAGCATGGAACAGTACTCCAAACATCCCTAATAGGACAGAAGGAAAAACTTATCCGAAAGAAATCAGAACTCTTATTTCTGAAAAAAGAACATTGCACAGTCGTAAATGGCCACAAATTGCAAAAAATGCTCAAAAAGCCAGCCGGATTGCACAGCATCTCAAAAATACTTTCCAACCAGATCTCCTGGAAATTAAACCTACTAATACCAAAGTAATTGCGAAAGAGATAAAAGAGAATATCGATCTCAAAAAAAAAAAGAAATATTAAAACAAGTAACAAAGAAAGCCATCACTAAGCTTAAATGCATATTTAATGCATCATTTAGACTAAAGTATGTTCCCAAAGTCTGGAAAGTGGAAGAAGTTATAATGATTGAAAAACCAGGAGAGAGATGAGAACCAAATGAGAAATCTACAAAAGACTAAATAAAGATCATCATCGAAGAAAACAGATTAATCCCATCACAGCAGTTTGGGGGAGTCATTCAACGATAGATCACGTACCTAGAATCACCAACATCATTGAAAAGCCGCTCGACGGAAAACAAATCTGTTCAGCTATCTTCCTGGATATGGACGAAGCTTTCGATAAGGTATGGCATGAAGGCTTTAGCCATAAATTGAATAAAGCACTATCAAGGTAGTATTCACAATTATTAGAGTCAAACTTAATTGAAAGACACTTCAGAATAAAGCAGGATGATACCTACACAGAGTTGAAGGAAATCAAGGAGGACGTACCGCAGGGAAGTGTGCTCGGCCCAGTTATGTACTTGTTATACACTATCGTTATCCCTGAACTCGAGAATTAAACAATCGCAGCATTTGCAACATCATGAAGAAGCTGCAACAAATCTACAATCTCCAGTGAACAAGATCGATGATTGGATCAAAAAATGGAGGATAAAATTGAATGAGACCAAATTAGTGCATGTGAATTTCAATAATAAGAAAAATCAATATAAAGTATAATAATCAATATAAAGGTATATATATATATATAATATATATATATATATATATATATATATATATATATATATATATATATATATATAAAGAAAAACCGAGAGGAACTTGAACTGAAATGGAAAAAATTGTACTGGTTGCTTGAAAGAAACTCAAAGCTCTTCATAGGACAAATACTCAGACCAGTCTGGTCATACGGTGCTCACCTCTGACGTTGTATCAGCAAGAAGCGATATTTTAAAGATACAACGCTTTCAGAACAAAGTAAGTAAGAAAGACCCTGTCGAAACATTATTGAATGTAACTAGTTTTAAGGTTTATTAGTATTAATTTAGGAAGAACATAACTGTTCATTGACCTTTCTGCTCCGAGATTGCAGCGTAAAAGGCAACTACAATTAATAAATAAAAAAATTAATAAAAACACAAAAATTAATACACAATTATATTATTTATTATGATATTTATGAAAGCTGTTCCTTTCCTTGAACATACAAAGATTAACACTTTTGGAACATAGTAAAATATTTTTGGGGCATTTTTCCATCTTCCATCTACTAGCATATTTCTTACTATCAAAAATTTGGCAAATACATATTTACCATACCTAGTTTCCGTGGAAGGATCTGATTCACGTCGAATTTTGACAAAATGAACGCTTCATTCATTCGATTGGGGGACGTCCTTTTTTTGGTGGTTCTCTTTGCTGGATCCGATATTCTGCAGCAGTGTCGAAATTTTCTGAGATCGAGAATGTGCAGTTTAGTTATTCCGAGACTTTTGATTAGTGTTTTTTAGATTTTCATTTGACAATGTATTTCCCATTTAAGATTTCAAAGTTATCCTCTTCCTCGCTTTGGGGGATGTGGCTGGGAGGTCGTATTTGGTGTCATTTGATCTTCTTCATGTGCCGAGCTCGATTATCGAGCGTTGGCTATGAAATTGGCTATAGTAATTTTGTTGACGGCAGCTCGGAAAAGAGATGCAGAGGATCTGTTAAACCAATCTCTCAGGTTTCTAAGCCATGACGTTCTTCTTCGACCTGACCCTCTTCTTCCGTCTACCTTGCCTTGTATTATTAAATGAAGTATATTATATCTCTCTGGATGGCGCATAACATGGGCAAAATATTCAAGTTTGCGATTTTTAACTGTTATCATTTGATAGATTTTTAAATAATATTGAACGTGTTTTTCAGTTTTTCTATCCGATATTCATTCCGCGAAATATTCGACAGTCCCGCTTCTTTTGACACACCCTGTATATACTTGCAACTATATATTTCATATTCTTAATAAAATATAATTTCTTTCTCTTTCTTTCTTTCTCCCCTTCCTTTTACCCTAACAGGGTGTCGGATTTGGGCTAGCTATTTTAATTTCCATTTACCCACCTCTTCCATTCTTTTCTGTTTCCTGCCATTATTTTCAATTCCTCGAGTGATTTTTGTTTAAGTTTTCCCGCCTCTACTATTTGCTGTATCCATTTTTTTCTTGGTCTGCCTTTTTCTTTTTCCGAAGTTTTTTGCTTCGTAAATTTTTCTTGTTATTCTATTGGATTGCATCCTCATCAGATGCCCATACCAGTTCATTTGTCTCTTTGCTATTTTGTTCATTATCGGTTCCTGGTTGGCCATTCTCCTAATAGTCTCGTTGCTTAATCTATCCCATTTTGTCTTTCCAACTATCCTTCTTAGATGCCTCATCTCCATTGCGTTTATCCTGCTCTTATGTTTTTCCAGAATTGTCCAGTTTTCACTTGCATAGAGCACAGTCGGTATCACTATTGTGTTATATATTTTTATTCTTGTTTCTCGTGCAAGTTCTCTTTTTCCCATTATTGGGGCTTACGCATAATATAACTTGTTTGATTTCTTTGCTCTATTTGTTATTTCCCAGTCTATTTTTCCGTCATTAGTTATTATACTTCCCAGGTATTCGTAAGTTGTTACTATTTCCAATTCTGAGTTTTTACATTTTATCTTTATTTGATTATCTTCCTTATCTCCTTTGCCGCTGATTATCATTATCTTACTTTTTTCCTCGTTTATCTCCATTTTAAGTTCTTCTATTTGTTCTACCCATATATCCATTAGTTTCTGCATTTTATTCTCGGAATCTGCTATTAGTACTATGTCGTCTGCATACATTAAGGACTCTATTGTTACCGGTTGTAATCTGCGGTAACCTATTATTGTCTGTAGTTGATTAGTTCTGACTCTAGTGTTTCTTATCAATTCGTTCATTACTATTATGAATAGCAAAGGGCTGAGACTATCTCCTTGTTTAATACCTCTCTTCCAATTAAATGCTTCCGATCTTTCCCCTGTATTTGTAAATATAATTTAGAAATGTTATTTTAATGCAAGTAATAAGGAGTTAGTATAAATTATTTAAAATGAAATAAAATAACAGTTAAAAATCACGAAACATAAATAGCGGTCTTGTTTACATTTACTCGTACTGGATAAGTGGTCTGTTTGTATAAAGGCTCAAACATTTTAAAATATTTAAAGCCCTTCCAGGTACAAACAAGCTTGCAAACAGGAGGGAAATGAAGTCAATATGAATATATACATTATCTTGTCGACGGTTCGGATCAAGCCAATTACATAAAAAGTACAAACTTACAAAAATCTGGTCCTAGATTTCTAAAATTATTGATCGGTAGGTAAAATAACAAATATATCGGAAAACAAGGCGGTATCATACCATACGAAGTAAATAAACACTTTTTATCAGTAGTGATGATGACTAAATCGTTAACTAAATTAATTAACATTCCTGGTGTACGAGAAGTCATACTTTAAAAACTATCTATAACAAACATGTTAAAATATTCAATAAAAGCTTATTGCTACATAAAAAAATAGAAAACAATTTATTCTCTACAAAAAAAGTTCCGTAAAATATAATAAAATCTTTTTTTTTACTTCTAAGTGAAGTTCTTCAGATCCAAACAATAATTTCTACAAAATACAATTATATTTTTAAGATTTTAAATAAAAATTCTCTTCACTCTAAATACTTCACTGTATACTGACTTTCTTGAGCTATTAGAAATAAAACATCTCATTTATTTTCACCACATCTTATTTTCATCGTTAATGTGATTTGAAAATTAATGAAATGGCTCTCAGAAATGATTTATTAACTCAACCGTTCTATTTTTGATAAAATGCAAAAGCCGTAATATGAAATAAAAAACAAGATCATCTCGAGATATTGTTAATTCGAATTGTCACTGGATTATTTAGGTTATGTGTAAGATTAAGAATCAGGCGGGAGAATCTGACAGTATAAAAGATTCTCGACATGAAGTGGGCAATTTTCCACTCGCTTTTTCATAGACACAACAAATTCTCAAAAACCTGGAAGAATGATTATTTTACAGTTGTTTTATCTCGAGACATAAACTTGCATTTCTTATTGGGTGTTGAATTTTTATGTGGACTAATGAAGTATAATGTCAAAAAGAATGACTATAATATAAAACTCAATGGAATAATTGACAAATTTCACTATTAAAACTGGCTACAGCAAACCTTAATGAGCTTTTTTGGGCAGATTTTAAGACTATAATATAGATCTTTCCTACCTAGTGGCAAAGCATTGACATTCTTTGTAATAAGCCCACACGCCCTCTTTAGAAAAAATAGTTCATGTTGCACATATTTAACTGGTAACAAAAAGTGTTTATCGCTTTACTAAATAGTTTTTTAACCATAAAAATAAATCATCTAAAAATAGTACACTTGTCGTGTCTGGTGGTAACTCGACAGTTTCCGATAGGTCCTATTTTGGTCAAATTTTTGGAGCCCACAGTATACTAGGCGCTCCTTTAAATATATTGATATCGATGAAAAAGAGGTCGATTAAGTGAGATCCACAATTCTTGCTTTTATTTTTAGTTAATAATAAAAGTCATCAGTTCAAATCATGAATGTGTTGCTTGTGTGAACGCGCTATCTCAGAGTAAAGAAATCATAAATTAGACTT
Organism: Diabrotica undecimpunctata; assembly: GCF_040954645.1. Classification (NCBI taxonomy): domain Eukaryota; kingdom Metazoa; phylum Arthropoda; class Insecta; order Coleoptera; family Chrysomelidae; genus Diabrotica; species Diabrotica undecimpunctata. The sequence continues at coordinate 9,318 of NW_027313800.1, forward strand.
ACTCACAATCAATTTAATTTAACTAATCAGACGACCGGTTTCGCTTTCTACAATATGCAAAGCATCTTCAGGTCACGATACAAAGTTAAATAAATGCTGAAAATAATAAACCCATATTAGGGTGTTGTCTAATAAAGATAAAACAAAGATAGGTGATATAAATTATATAAATTACAGTAATTATGCCAATATTACATATCTGTGGTTTTTCAAAATGAATAAAATGTTTAAGCAGACAAGGTAGGACCCACAAATTGGTAAAATAGTCTATTAAACTGTATTGAATTAATAAATAAACAAATAAATAAAACATTACTTACATGCCGGTACTCTATTAATTGATGGTTGAAAGAACATGGTTCAAACTATCTTGTATTGTTGATTGGAGAACTCAAGTCAACTATTGTAATTGTTTAACAGTAAACGGGGAAGCTCTTGAGGAGACAGATTTTATCCAATGAAGTAGAGATAGGTAAATGTAATTGTTTGTTTGATGAAAGTAATGTTCTATACCATTAAGTTCTTTAAAGTTATTTATATTTATTCTGGATATATATATTTATGAAATGTGTGTTATTTATTGAGATTTTTATTTTTGTTATGGAAGGTGACAGTTGTGAGACAATGAATAAGAATAGATGTACAAATTGTGTGGGTGTGCAATTCTATTAACTTGTAATTATCAAATTTCTTTGATAAAGTTATGTTGCAATATGTGGCAAATGGTTGTAAAGTCCAATATATAAAGTTAAAAATTAAAATTGAGACACTTTAAGACACACAGAAAACACACAGAAAACACAAACAATATAAATAATTGTAATACATCTTCTATGATAACTAACTCAGCTTAGTCAAAGTTACAGAACAAACTTAAGTGAAAAAGTGTTAAAGTATTCCAATATTAACACATCAAATAACTTTGATATCTAAGAGTATCTCAGAAATCTCAGAAAACTAAAACAATAGTAGTCAGCAAAGAACCAACCAGATGTAAAATAGAAATTGATGGCCTCAGCATTGAACAAGTAATGGAAATAAAATACCTGGGAATTACACTGTCTAGCTATGGAGACCTGGACAAAGAAGTAAGAGATCAAGTACAAAAAGCAAATAGACTGGCAGGATGCCTTAACTATATGGCGAAACAGACACATTAACACTGAGATGAAATAAAAAATTTATAAAGCCAGTGTAAGACCAATAATGACATATGCCTCAGAAACAAGATCCCATACAGCCACAACGCAAAGGCTACTGGAAACGGCAGAGATGAGAGTACTGAGAAGAATTACAGGAAATACGCTGAGAGATCGTAAGAGAAGTGAAGACATTAGAAGAAAATGTAACGTACAGTGTAGAAATGAATGGACACAAAATAGAAAAAAAGAATGGAACAACCACATAAACAGAATGGAGGAGACCCGTGTCGTCAATATAGCAAAAGATAAGTCACCAATTGGCAGAAGAAGTATCGAACGACCGCGCAAAAGATGGAGTGACAACCTTCCATAGAAGTATTAATCCGCCAATGAACAAGCAGAATTGCTTATAAAGAGGAAAAACAAGAAGAAGTTCTTTATTTTCTAGTTTCTTGTTGTCTCATGTCCTGTACTTAGTGTACATCGTATTTTGGGTCACCCCTTGGATCGCTTTCGCACCACATGTTGTTGGGTTGATTCTTTCTGACCAAGACCATCACCCATCCATCTTAGTCTTCCAAGCTTAAGCAGCTTTACCACATTTTAATCTCAATAAGCCTGTTACAACTCAAAATTGTATCGTTTTCTTTAAATGTCATTTCCGCAAACACCGCCATATACCTACTTAGGTATATAGGTCTCTTTAAAATATTACAAATTGCATTTCGTCCGACTTTTTAGGAAAAGTCATATACAGTATCTTGAGAAACTGAACGTTTGAGCTGGTATTCTTGGGAATACTATTATTTGTCCTTTATTTATTGAGGAAAATCTAACTGGTGAGCTCTACTTAAATCTACTTGAAGAAATAATAGACCCGTTAATAAAAACAACTTTGGAAAATCAAATTTATGAGGCGAGTAACACGATTTTGAAAGAAGATCTCATTCGCTTTCAATAAGATTTAGCTCCACTACATTACTTTATTCCAGTAAAAAGAGACTAAATGATAGATTTCCTGGCACATGTGCTGGGATTCAGCTAGCACCTTCTTTCTATGGGGATATATAAAGCTTTTTTTTTGAACCTATTCTCTATCCTTCCATTGTTGGATGTAGGTCTCCCCCAGTTCTCTCCATCTTTCCCTATCTTGAGCTGTTCTCTGCCATGTGGGACCTCCTTGTTTCCTGATGTCATCTTTCCACCTCATCTGTGGTCTGCCTCTTGATCTCTTTGCATTGTATGGACGCCACTTTCTGACGGCATTGTTCCATCGTCCGTCTTGGAGACGTTCATTGTGTCCAGCCCATTTCCATTTCAGTTTTGCTGCTTGTTCTATCGCGTCTACTGTCTTTGTTCTGGTTCTGATCCACTGGTTACGTTTTCTATCTTTAAGTGATATACCCAACATTTGTCTCTCCATCGCTCTTTGTGCCTTCCTTATCCTATCCAAATTGGCCTGTGTAAATGTCCATGTCTGTGCTCCGTAGGTGAGCACCGGTATTATACAGGAGTTATATACCTTGCTTCGTAAGTATAGAGGGATTGTTTGATCATTTAGAACGTAAGAAAGTTTGCCGAACGCTGCCCATCCCATTCTTACTCGTCTCGATATTTCGGCTGTTTGATTTTCTCTGTTAGCTCTGATTGCTTGTCCTAGATAGATATACTCATTTACCTGTTCTATTTTTTCTGTTTGTATTTTTATTGCCTCTTGGTCCTCCGTGTTTGTCATTACTTTTGTTTTGTTGAAGTTAATTTTTAGGCCTTTTTGCAGTGATTTTTCATGAAGTTCATTCAGCATTAATTCTAGTTCTTGTCGTTCCGAGGAGATCAGGAGTATATCATCCGCATATCTAAGGTGACTTAGGTACTTTCCGTTAATACATATTCCTCTGTTTTCCCAATCTGTTGATTTTATTATATCTTCGAGGGTCAAGGTAAACAGTTTAGGTGAAATTATATCGCCTTGTCGGACTCCTCGTTTAACTTTTATATTATCCGTTATTAATTTGTCGTCCAGAATTACGGTCATGGTTGCGTTTTGGTAAATATCATGTATCAATTGTCGGTATCTTGAATCTATGCTACTATTGACCAGAGCTTCTTCCACCGCCCAGTGTTCAATGCTGTCGATAAAGCTAATTATCTATAAAACATAACCTCGTGATTTGGAATATTTAAACGGAAGAATAAAAGCTGCGTGTAGGGAACTATAGCTATTCAGGCTTTTTCACGCTAGAAAGTTGAAATCATTTAGTTGAAAACTGGTATATAAAATGTCCTCCGCACAAATAAATTTGACGTTTTTAACACGAATGTAATAAACAACCAATTTTGTACCATTTCAAGGGTTTTATCGAAATATTTAGTGGCTTGGCTCATGTACACCTGGTAAATGCACTGATGATGGACTTTCTAGTCCGAAAACATTCTGTTGTGATGTAGCTCGAAAGGTTCTTTCTAATCCCATACTTGTGTAATACGGATGCTAGATAAAGGATCCTGGAGAACCTGGCACACACATTACAAAAACACATTCACGTCTTGTACTGACAAATATCAGACAACCGGTATAAAAGAAATTCGATATGGCAACAATGTTTTATTAATCAGGTTGGAAAAATAATAGAGATATTCTGTATGTGAATCAAAAGTGACGTGTTGTTGTGGGCGTGTTTTTCATTTTGATCGATTTCAATTTGTGTGCGAAGATATTTATGATTTGTTTTGTCGGTAGACAGTTTTAAATTAGTCACACCGTAAGCATTCTATCTTGTGACTGCTTTTTTTACGGTTGAATTCATGTGCGTGTTACGTACTATTAATATTAGTGGGAAATATATACGAGAAACAGTTTTTAATTGTAGCTTAATTTAATAATGTCTTCATTTGTATACGTAGATACATACATAAAAGTATAATAATTATCGTGTAGAAGAATAGTGAGAGAATCGAACAGAATCGAAACGCAGTCGTCTATATTTATTTTATATTCTTATCCTCATGCTCATGGACGTTGAGCATATCTGCCTATCAAGACAAACTATTCTAAATTTCGATCTAGGTTTTTCTTTCTTATTTTACTAGTAGTTTTATGTTTTGATTTTACTTCTATTATTGTTGTTATCATGGTGTCCTACAATTGACTGTTGTTACTTAGACTTACTTCATCGAATGTAGTACGATCTTAACTCATTCTACTCTATCAGTTACTGTTGCTTCTATTGGAACTGCTTTTCGTACTATTCTTAATACTCTACTAATTTCTATATTCATATACTTCAGGCGCAACCGATCTGCTAGGCACACACTGCTCTTTGTCTTACCACGTTTCACCAAACACTCTACCTACTCTACTCTACTAGTAGCATTGTAACGCGGCAAGAAGATACGAAATTGTTCTTTTCAAGAGAAGGTTCAACTTTACTAAAGCAAAATTCTCTGAAGCATTGGATCAAGAAGTTTCTCAGTTAGAACCGTGTTCTAATTCATACGATAAATTTGTACAAATCGTAAAACAAATATCACAAAAACATATCCCTAGATATTGTCGAATCAAATACATAGTATGGCCCAATAAAGAATCTTAACCCCTACTTAAAATATATTTTCCGGAAGCAACAATACTGGCTGGAAGTAAGTGGTACATACGATATCCGCCAACAGAACGGACAAGTGGTGCAAGCTGTCACGAATCTGGACATGAAACAAAATAGCAGACGAGCCTGTAAGCTCATTCGGAATCTTGGCAAAAATACCCCTGCACTGACACCCAACCTGACAGAAGTCACACCTGATCAGATAGCCCATCGTCTCCTGTAGACCTGTAAGACGACATCAAGGTTGAACAAGGTGAGAGTACAACGAAATATCGATTAAGAAAATGATGTTATAGGTACTTCCTTTTGTCTGCAGGAGACGGGAGACGCTATCGACCAAATGAAAGATAATAAAGCGGTTGGCCTGGACTATATACGAACAGAACAAGTAACGAACTTTGGAGCAAAAACCGTAGGACTGTAGATAAAAGAAATAAGTGAAGTAGTGTTCATAGACCTGACTGCCACCTATGACACAGTCAACTATTAACGGCTGCTGGTAAAAATCTACGAAATTACAAAGGATTTCCGAATTACAAGGTTAGTAAAATGTCTCCTCCAGAATAGACGTTTCTACGTAACGCTCCATTCCAAGAAGGTCGGTGAAGGGACCAAAAAATTGTAGTATTGGCAAAAGATGATGTACTGGCATGTATTGGCAGTACAGAGCCATAAGACAATATTTCTGGAAGAAAAACAAAAAGTTGTTTCTATAGATTAAGTACCTCACTTAATAATTAAAATAGAATAGATTGTTTGCAAAATTCTAAATTTTTGTGAATGGTAGAACAAAAAAGAAAAATATCTTAATCGTTAACGTCTTTTTCTTTTATTTTGAAAATGTTTTTATGTTTCATTTAATTTTGAGTACTTTTTTTATTTTAGAACTAAAACGGTGATTAATATTAGAGACCCCTGTACGAGTTCTAAATTGAACGGCAGACGAAGACTGATTTCCAGATACACGTCACATCAACGGAAAATAAAATCTAATTAATATTTCGTCCTCATCATCATCTGGCTGACAATCGTCCGCGATATATACCGAAAATTCGACTCTTCGAATGTCAGATGCGCCGTGATTGATGAGAACACATTTATAATTAGCGGACACTTCCGGTGTGTTTGTGTTGGCACCACTGCAATGAATGCTGCCCGCGCATACTCGTCACTCAATTCAAATGTCTTATTGCCAACTGGTTGCTCCGTTATTTAATTATCACTGTTTTGAATCAAGGTATTATTTGAAATACGATGATAGATAATTAATTTAACATGATTTGTTCTATAACAGTTCAATAGATGGCAACACAAAGAGAGAATACATTCTTCATACCGATCATTTGAAAGACAAAAGTCGTTGTTGTTATTGTGTAGAGAGAGAGAGAGAGAGAGGGAGAGAGAGCATTGAAAAAATCTAAATATAAGATTAAATAACCACAAAATTATTTTGAATGTAATGTAAAGTTGACAAAATAACCCTTTAATTACCTAGAAGTAGTAATACAGAAACAGGAAAACAGGCTCAGAAAGGAAGTATTAACCAGCACCAAAATTGTAAGGTAATTGTAATTGTAATTTTATAAGACTGAGAAGTAAAACAATCAACCAGAAATCATCGTTATTTTGCTATTACTGGAGAAAAATAAATTGAAAAGAGAAAATATTGGAATTGAAGGACTGAATGGACGGAAGGAAGGAGCAAATTAGCCATCACAATACTTTTATCAATTGATGCACAATGTATTTTGCATACACGAAGAAACTAGATTCATATAAATGAAAATATATTACATAAAAAAAATGTATATCTAAAAATACCAATGAAAATAAAGAAAAATGTACCGTGAAACCTTAAGTTAAAGACATTAATACTGTTCGAAAATACCCCATTCAATACAAGCTCCCCCTTAAGATTTCTATAAATCAAGCAGAGTCGATTAGGTTGTCCGAGCGTACTCAATACAGTACGAGCGAATGAATTAAGAGAGTACCGCAAAAAGTAAAAAATAATTCGAGTCCGTATTCGCGTTGCTTGGAGCCACGATTGCCTCATAAATTAATATATTTAAAGTTGTTGCATAAATCTCGGTTACATTAAGTCACATTTTCATAATTGCATTTGGTGGTACCGAGGCAGGGACCTTCTTTTTCTGCGACTGTTCTTTACAGATGTTTTGTCAGTTTTACAAGGTTTGTTTATAGCAGTGTCGGGATCATTTTTTAAGCGTGTTGATTTATTTGAAGTAATATTTACGTGAATTTACTTAAATACTACAGCTAATACACATTCCATTACAAAAGAGCAATAAAGAATGAAGGCAAACAACTGATAAATAAAGTAGAGAAACTATTTTACCTATGTCTACATAATAATTAAGAAATCCATGAAAATGGAATAACGCCAAGATGAAAATCATTCGTCAATAAGGAGATCCAACTGACCTTGATAATTATCGATCCGTTAGCCTGTTAAATCATTACACAAATTATGTACATGCAACTGACACCTAACACTCACCAACAGAATTCAAAGAAAACTCTATTTCTATTAACCCAGAGAACAGGCTTGATTTCGCTCATGGTATAGTACAAATTTAATGATCACCAGCAATGTCTCAAAACCTTAATTGAAAAAAGGATCGAATTTATAAGAGAACCTTGGTTCTGATTTTTAGACTTTCTGACACAGTGGATATTGGCGCTATTTTAAAGTAACTAAAGCAATGCAGAATAGATTATCGTTACTCCAAAATCATCAGAAATATATATGAAAATTCAACAGATACAGTAAATCTCCACAGGACCACCAATAAAATAGACATCAGGGGAGGAGTAAGAGAAGGTGACACTATGTCCCCAAAAATTGTTCTCCATAAATGAGCGTTCTATACACGCCTTCCTAACAACAGCTATATAAGTACTACGTACGTTTTGCTTTTTAATAAAATTTTCCCCTATAGACAAACATAAGTAATATTGGCAATTTTTGCAACATACCGGATGAAAATTTTCTTTGTTGAATTACCATATGTAATTTTATGTGAATGTCGTCGAATATACCTTCAAAACAGTGAACTGAGAGGGCAAAGGAATCAACATTGATGGGGAATGCATTCTCTTCGCTTTGCATATGACATAGTGTTGATAGCGGATGACTTGAAAAAAGCTAAAGAGATGCTGGAAGAACTTATTGCACCAACAGGTAAAGTGGAATTGAAAACCAATGAACGCAAATCCAAAATGATGACCAACCTAGTACCCATCGACAACATCAAGACTGGGCAAAAAGAAATTGAACTCAATGAGTTACAAAGAAGAATATTCATGAGCTGGGCTGCCTATGGCAAATTAAGATACATTTTTAAATCATAAGTTCCCACAGCAGCAAAAGAAGGGCTTTCAACCAGAGTGCCTTGCACTGAAAAAAAAAGGGTAAAAAACGAGAAGATACGTAGAAAGTCAAGATGGATGATGTTCTCGAACGCACTATAAGGCGTAAGTGGAGATGGGTAGAACATGTACCAGGACTGCGGGATGGGAGATGGACAAGGAAGATTCTGGAATGGAGACCAAGTATATGCAGCCAAGGCAGACCTCCTATCCCCTGGTCAGATGATATCTTAAGGAGGCTTATGATGATGATGACATATTATACTGGAAGGAGTTAATCCGGCTACATGAATCCCACTTTTTTATTTTCTATTGGATTGTATATTTGTATAGCAATTTCCTTGGAGCTATATTATTAACTTGTAAACTCAACGATAAGCTATGTGGGATTTAACAAATAATGCACTATTACGAATTAATACATAGTAATTAAATTAACAGGAACTATTCCTTCGATACCTCTGGCAAGATAAATGAACTTCTACTTATAGGTGCAAATAATTATCAAAATTTAAATGGTTGCAATAAACAATCAAAACAATTTATAGGTTTAGGTAAAACTAGGTAAAACTTACCGCTGGGTCTAATTACCATGGCTTGCACTACTTTACGAAACAACGAACAAAACGAATTCAATATGAGTTCACTGTCGGGTTGCGTCTTTCCCTCTTCACGACTTAAGCTCATGTGTTTTAGCGGGACGCATTCCACGAGCCCGATGGCAGTACTTATAGGGATCGTAGGAATACAGGGAGGACAAATGTATCGATTAATTCACACAACCATATTTGAATTTGAACAAGCTATATTTTTAGAAAACATTTCCAGAAAGGTTAATTGTTTTCAGAACAATGACTTGGTCCATAATAATTCTATATGATATTAATTTTAATAATCCGTTTGGCTGACTTATGAAGCGGAGTAAAAATGACTCACAACAAAGGTAGTGAATAAGATTCGCGAGATTCGAGCTATGGAGCGCCAGATGTTGGGTGTCTGTCTAACAGACCAAATCTAAAAAGAAGAAATACGTCGTAACAAATACAACAGACGCTATCGAAAAGAACGCGGCGCTAAAATGGAATTGGGCAGAACACGATGATTAAAACGTATTGTCGAGTGGTGACCAAGAAAAGAAGCAGTACGAAGCAGAGGACGCCCACCAGCCAGATGAATTGATGACCTGAAGCGTGTAGCAGTAACTGGATGCAAGTCGCATAAGACAGAGACAACTTGAAAAATCTGAGTGAAACTGTGCCGCGCACAGGTTCATTGTCTATATATTACCACATTCTTTTGCGAATTTAATAGTTTCCTTGTTTTATTACAATTACTCATAATAGCTTTGGCCTTTTGCTTCCTGTAATGTTAATATTTACATTCCAAAAAAGTTTTGAGTAATCAAGTATTTTCTCTAGAATCACTTAAAACACAAAGCGTTTTTTGCTTGCCAATGAAAATGAAAAGTTGACGTTAATTAGAGACTCACTTTACTACTCGCTGGTAACTATTATTAAAACATTTCAATGGACAGATTTAACACTTGCGGAAGAATTAATACTCCAGTCGTCAGAGATGAAAATGCCACTGAACCTCCAAAAGTCATAAGAATAAGCGGAATTTTGCAAGAATGTTAATTTTTAGACCCCAAAAAAGATTACCAGTTTTACCCCCTTGGCTTACCCCTAAAACGCTTCCTCGTAGGGGAGAACACAGAACAACTCGACGGCATAAATTCGATGTCTTTTAATACGAGTGTCCATTGACAAACTTAAAATGCGTTTTAAAGGTAAGAGTTTTAGCTTTCTTATGCAATTCTTTTTTAATAATTCTCAGAGGATCAATAAAATGTTTCACTTTATTTACCGGTCCCTAGGGAATTAGGGTACCATTGCTTGATCTTAATCTTCAAAATATGAAATTTCGAATTTGTGTTTTGGCAACAAATATGAGGCATTTGAAATATGCCTAAAAACTGACATAGACAAACGATCACATTCACGAAGAACACAGTTACGATTAGCTGGAAATACGTTTTTATGAC